>NW_004797721.1:432735-446359 GCF_000002075.1 Aplysia californica | reverse complement strand
TCTCTCTCTCTCTCTCCCCCCTCGCTCTCTTTGATTTCTTTTATTGACATAATTAACAACGTGGGTGCAGACGTGAGCAAATTTCAAATTCTGGTTCACCCACGGCCACTGGATACCTCACAATCGTATTCAGATATTTTAAACATTCTCCTTGCAATAACTCCTAATGTCAGGAGCTTCGTTAAACTGGCCGTTTTCCTCCAGTATTTTTGCAAAGTCCAGATGCATGCACATATCTGCGTACGGTCCCGTAACACCACGCCTTAGCGCAGGTAGGACGTACGGTCCCCTAGCGCCAAACACTATGGGGGCGTACGGTCCCCTAGCGCCAAGAGCTATGGGGGCGTACGGTCCCCTAACATCAGCCTTTATAATATATAGATGGCAAGCGCTATTTGCAACGCCGCGTTCTGAATAGCTCCCCTGCTATTTGAAACGCCAGTACTAGAGATCTAGAATCTAGATCTAGATGAGTAGCCATCATTTCTACATGATAATATTGTAGTGTTTTGCCTGGAATTGTGGAAGCTTTCTCAGTTTTTTGATAAACCTCCTTGGATTTGACTCCTTTTTTTATGACGTTGTCTTATTCCGATCAATATTGGGTAGATCTAGATCTAGAAAAATCTAGATCGAGATTAGATCTAACAATTGTTTCTGGCATTGTTTGCACAAAGTAGACGTCTTGTTCATCTCTCATAATCATAATCATCTGAGTTAGAGTTTGAGTCAGTTTAAGTCGCAAGACGCTTGGATAACAATAACACAACGGTGCAACTCGAACTTTAAGTTAGGCCTAGAAAACGTATACAAGCTGTCTACTGTCTACGTTCTCTTAGCCTTATATGTTCAGTGCTTCCAAGTGTGTCATCGAATGCCGGTCCCGAAAGTTGTTTTTTTTTCCTTCTCCTGAGCCTAAAATTGAAAAAAAAAAAAATTAGACTCAGAGACCAAGGAAAGCCACTACTGAACTTTAACAAGGCCTAAATTGGTAAAACGAAAAGTGTAGGCTATACTAAAGCCCCATTTAGACGTACAGTTCGTTGATCGACAAACTGATAGTTTAACCGACGAACTGGGTCATCGGTAAACTGACAGATTGTCGACGAGAGAAGTTCCGTTTCGACGTACAGTTTTTTATCCGTCCTCGGGCTGTTGTAGCTAGATATCTAGGTCAAAACGTCAACGAAATGGCTAAAGCAAGTTACGTGGATGATTCCGTAGCATTTTTTGTTCTCAAATCCAAAAAGAAATCTACAAAGAGGACCATCTGGGCTAAAGAATGACTGTCAAAAAGAAGTACCTACACACACACACAAATATTCTATTTCCACAATGCTGGCAACGTTCGATAAAGTGCGATGAACTGTAGTAGTAGTAGTTTACTTTTTTTGGTCCCCCCCCCCCAATTACTATTCGCCGGTTTTGGTCCCTAGAGTAGATGTAGGGGGTGGATGGTTCGGGGGGGGGGGGGGGGGGCAGCTAGAATTCTAATAAGAATGTGGAGGGGGTTTCAAGGGGGGAGGGGGCACTTTATCATAATTTGATGTTTTGCCGTTAGGTTTGATATCTCTCGCTCGCTGCGCATCAAACATAAACAAGAAATCTAGATCTACGAGGGCTGTCCCACGGAAAAACGGAATTTGGCTGTAATTTGAAAACTATTCAATATTTTCACATTCTGTAAACGCACACTTGTAAAACAATCATTTAGAAATTTCCCCATTGAGCACCATGCACATCACACAAACCAAACAGACACAGCAGTTCTCCAAAGTTGGCTACCCCCTTGGAAAATTGGTCAAGGGTAGAAGTGAGGTCTGTCCTTCGGTTTCTAACCGCAAAAGGTCTCAAACCTATAGAAATACACACTGAAATCAAGTCAGTTTACGGGAAGAAAGTAATGGCAAAGTCACAGGTATATATAAGTGTTGTAGTAAGTTCAAAGCCGGGCATACGGATGTCAGTGACAAAGTTCACCCAGGACCTTGTTTTTCTGCCAAGACTGAGGACAACAAGAGTCGCGTTAACAAACTCATTCAAACAGAGAGGCGCCTAAAATTTCGCGAAATTTCCGAGTCGCTAAACATTTCAAAGTCGACTGTCCATAGGATAGTGTTTGATGAGCTGCACTATCGAAAGGTGTCTGCTCGATGGGTCCCAAAAGAGCTGACTGCTGACCACAAGACACAACGTGTTGAAATGTCTCAGACTTTGTTGAATCGTTGTCGCCAAGCTGTCACGGGAGTCATGAACGCATCTGGAGACCTCCAACAACACGATAAAACATTCCTGAGAAGCATCATTACAGGTGATGAGACTTGGATACACGACATGGCCCCTGAGACGAAGAGGGATTCAATGGTTTGTTAGCAAATGTCTCCACCTTCCCCGAAAAAAGTTTAAAGTTCAACCATCGGTGAAGAAACTCATGGCCATGGTTTTCTGGGATGCTAAAGGTGTTCTGCTTTTTGGCATTCTGGAACCAGGACAAAGTGTTGATGCTAACAGATACTGCCAGACTCTTGATAAGTTGAGAGAGGTTTTGCGCCGGAAAAGACCAGGCCGGTTGTGCAGGGGGGTCATTTTGCAGCATGACAACGCAACGCCACACACCGCAAACGTTACGAAAGACTGGATCCAAAGGTTCGACAGGAAAGTTCTACCACACACCCCTCACAGTCCTGACTTGCACCCATCAGATTATCACCTTTTTGGACCAATGAAATGCCATATTTCTGGACAGCGATTCACCGACGACGAAGACCTTGTGGAAGCCGTGAAAGATTGGTTGAAATCCCTTGACGAAAGATTCTTCAGGGAGGGTATCTTCTCCCTGATCCAGCGGTGGGAAAAATGCGTCCAGCGGGATGGTGATTACATTGAGAAATAAAGCACATGTTGAGGTATGACGTGTTACATTTTTATTATAATAGGACAAAGATTATTGCTTTTATGGATCTTTTCCGGTTTTCCGTGGGACAGCCCTCGTAGATCTACCCAATATTGATCGGAATAAGACAACGTCATAACAAAAGGAGTCAAATCCAAGGAGGTTTATAAAAAAACTGAGAAAGCTTCCACTCAATTCAGGCAGAACTACAATATTATCATGTAGAAACGATAGCTACTCCATCTAGAATCTAGATCTAGATTCTAGATCTGGTACTGGCGTTTCAAATAGCACGGGAGCTATTCAGAACGCGGCGTTGCAAATAGCGCCTGCCAAAAATTAGAATAAACAGCACCGTCTAGCTAGATGAAACAGTGATGTGTAGCCCTCAGCTGACTCCAACACATCTCGGCGGTATACTACACACCACATGGCACATTTTTTGCCTTCACTTTCAAAAATGAAGGGGCGGGCAAATGGTAAACAAAAGAAAACACACAAAAGTAATTAAATTGGTAACCCGGTATTAAATTGTGTTCCCCGCGTTAATTTTACTAATTTTGGGTGGCTGATCACGAAAATCTTATATTACTTTTTTGATTTGACAAATATTTAGGAAATTTTTGGAATGTATTTTCACATACGCCTGGGGTAACATCAGAGAAGCCGCTCTCTCGTCATCACTCCTTCAGTTCGCCGGCCGGCAAATATCTGGCGTCGCCAGATATCTGGTGGTTGGACGGAAAACCCTTTGATATCGAGAGAATTGCTCAGTTTCCATGTGAAATTGACAGGATGCCGGCCATCCTCTCGATATCCTACAGTTTGTCGATCAGCAAACTGTACGTCTAAATGGGGCTTAAGGCCTACTTTGTACAGAGCTCCTCTTGGGGACAAAACCAGAATGTGCATGCTTCATCACTTCATAAAAAAACTACAAAGCAACAAGATATAATTATGGGAACAATTTGTTGGTCAGTCGAGTAGAAGACAACAACAACAACAACAACAACAACAAAAAAGAAGAGAAAAAAAAACACGTCCAGGACCGGGATCTAACCCACAATAAAAAAATAATGGTTTGACTTCAAGCGCAGACGCGCTGTCACTTCGACCATCAGAATTTCCGATAACAATGTGCAGATTAAGCTAGATATTTTACACACGGCGACACAGCGTTTTATTTAGCACTGGCGCTAATCGCAACGTGGCGTTGCAAATAGGCACTTCCTATATAGATCTAGATCTAGAGTCTAGATCTACATTTAAAAAAAAACATCTTCAAAGCAGCTGTACAAATTATAATTTATGGGAATGTTGGTCAGTCGGGAGGAGGAGAAGAAGAAGAAAAAAAGGAGGACTTTCGTAACGAGCAACCACTATGAGACAGCAGAATTGAGGGCAGGGGCGAAGCGTCTATATAATCAAATAATCACTGCTTCCCTTCCTAATTTTGAAACATTGTCGCTGCCAAATTCATCCATAAACGTAAACCTCTTAAATTAAATGTAAAAAGACGTTCGTAATCAACAATGGACAGTATGCCTAACATTCAAAACGGTTTCACGGCCACAGAATAGCCTCTTCACCCCTCTCGGGCCACTCCATAAGCAGTCGCAATCTTTGATTAAGTAAGCTTAAAGTGAGGCTGGAAGAGTCTACCAATAGAGTTGAAGGGAACATGTGCATAGCAGTCAAAGCTGTTTCATTGCCACATATACCCTGTTCACCCCTTTGGGGCCACAGTTATAATCAATCACAATCCCTGATTATGTAAGCTGACTAACACTGGTCGAGTCTACCTCACAAATGTGAGGGGAACTAACTCCTAATAATCTCTTGACTGCTGCATGTGCTTGTTTTTTTTCCTCGACTTTTTACCATCCTATAATCAGATCGTGACCTTGATTATGACACCTGCTCCTGGCCGCGAAAGGCTAACAAAAACAGCCAAATGTGAAATTTAAAAAATGATAATCGTCATGTTCTACCAAAGAGTTAGACTCACTGGTAGATCTATAACATATAGATGTAGTACTGTCATCTCTGCTTTTTTGCTTTGTGTTTATGTATTCACATCTAAAGTTAAATTTAATTTTAGATGGAACTGATATTTAATAAGATACTTTCCCGATTATTTTGGCGGTTGAACATACAATATGAATTCTGGATTTGTTTTCATTCACAACTCAGAGTCGCTGCCTCGAGTAAGATTCTTGTGTGATATCTACAGGCCATATCTGGTCCCGTTTCACTTTGATTACCCTGTCAAACAAGTCAGCCTTCGCCCTTGATTGAGGGGTAGGGTTAGGGTTAGGCCTCTTCTTTATTGTGTTTGATGGGGTGGTCGCTCGTTACGGAAGTCCTTTTAAAAAAAAAGTGACCAGGATCAGAGGATCGAACCGCTCCTAAAATCATTGCATGACTTCAAACGCAGACGCGCTGTCAATTCAGCCATCAGAACTTCTGAGAGCGAGGTGTAGATTGTTAAGCATAATATGCATAGAGACACTTCCATCTTTGGTGCCGTGCGGTTGGCTATACTTAGATGTAGTCACGTGATTGGAGGGGTATCCTGGTCTGACGTCAAAAAAGATTTAAGCGCCTTACTTAAAAATAGTTTTCGTCTTTCTACGTTTAATCGCATGTGATCTTGACCTACTTGCTTTACTCTATGACTATGTGTATCCCTATCGTTAATAAATCGGTGCTTTTTCGCTAGTTCCCACCTCCCTTATTTGAGCCTAGGTCTACATATCTAGAAGATCTAGATTCTATATATATATATATGTTTGATGCGCGGCAAGCTAGCCCCCCATGAAACCCCCCTACTCTTGGGGCCAAAACCATGAATAACAATTACGGGTGGGAACTACGGTATAACTACCGAAAAGCGCCAATAAATCACCCCTGGTGAGAATTTATCGTGACCCGCTATTCTCACCGTTCCCCCCTCCTAGACATCGAAAGTGATGTCTATATTTTTTTAATGGAATAGTTGTTCTTCCTGCTTCAAGCGTTCAGTCCCATGATATAAAGGAGCGCTCTTACAGAATTAAAGTCGGGATATAGGGTATGGAAAATTACGATGCAGAATGTCTTTAAAAATGAAACAGATTTATTCGATCGCGCTGCGCATTTCGTTGATAGAGGAAACGCGCGACAATCCATCGATTGTTGCACATTCTGTTGATCAGCGGATCGCACAGCACTTTTTGTCGATCCGTTTGGTTGCGCTTTCTATAGATCTTACCCCTGAGTTTTGTTATGTTTTGTTGTCGTCCAGAGTGTAATTTAGTTTCACTCTTCAAAGTCAAACGGAAACTGAATGGAAGTAACTGAAAGTCAGGGTTACAATACGAACTAATCGAAGTGACTATTCGAGTCCGAATAGACAAAAATTATATTTGGACTCTGAATTGAGTCCAGTATGATGTCCGTTCCGACCGTTGTTTCTAAATATTTCCAGCATTTATGAACATTTTTTGCGTTATAATGATAACAATTGAGACGTGAGCTTTAATATCCAGTTACTAGAGATGTATCTAAACTTACCCTAATTTGCTTGCGACAGTTTTAGTGGCCATAATATATCTGTGATCTGCAGAAAAAAAATCCAAATGACCCCCTAATCCAAAGCAGTGCATCTGTGTGTAGGAGTAGGAGTACAAAATTTAGTTTTTTGTTTTATTATATTACACTGGTAATTTTATAAATTTGATTTGAGACGGTATTGACCATCAGAAATATATTTTGACCAACTAGACATTTAAATGTCAGTGTTTAAATGTCTTCGTTTCTGCAAAATTAGATCTTCAGTCAGGAATCTTGTGACCTTCTAAGAAGATCAAAGGAATTCACCGCATTGAATTAGTCCATTCAGCATGCAGATTAAAAGACATAAAATCTTAAAATCAGGGAAAATATATATAATACTGCATGCTAAAAAAAAAAAAAAAGCAAACAAACAACCAGCTCTTGTTTTTTTAAACAAATTGTAGAAATGATGAGAGGGCTAAATGTCTCTGATACATACACATGCAGCAATAACTCGTAAAGCCTTTGCCAGAAAGTTAAAGTTGTTTGCGCTTTGGCATATTGTGGGAGGGTGGCCAGTTCCTTTCCATGCCGCCTTTACTTCCCCAACTCGGAGTCAGGTTCTCATTACTGCTGGATGGGCAGGAGGGGGCGAAAAAGATCAGTGTCCGAACCGAAGTTCGAACCCGGACTTCTGCTTTGGAGGCGAGCGCACTAACCGCTCCGCCATCGCACCCTCGAATGAAACTTAATGAAATTTTTTATTTGAAAAAAAGAAGGTGGTCATTGAAACAATCAGCTGCAGTGTTCGGCATGATTTATAGTGATGTACAATCAGAATCAAAGGCTTGTGATGTCCCTTTGATTAATTATTGTTAGAGTCAAGCAGGCAGCAAACTTCTAAACACCCCCCTTCCACTCGTTATAATGAGCTCTCCAAACCCTCTTTCTTCACGCCTTTGTTTACATCACTTTCATCCTTGTACCTTCTATCCTTGTCCTTGACACTTGACACCCCAGGGAAAAGGCTATCCATGGATAAAGGTTATAATAATTTATGAGGGAGATTATAACAAATGTTTATATTGCTAAAACATTCTAGTGTGTGGACAGTCATGAACTAACATTGAACCTGACAGGTGGTAGTCTGTAAGGCTTACATTATAATTATTGTCATAAGGTATCATCATCACCAAACATGGGGCTCCCATGGTATAGAGGTACAGTGTTTCACTGTGTTCACCTCTCATTCAAAAGATCATGGGTGTCACATTATTTCCTGTAGCTTCATTGTTCATTTTGTGCTCACAAGGTAAAAAAGCCTTCTATAGCTCTTACAATGAATTTTTAAGTAACCATCTTTTTTCCTGTTCCAAAGTGAAGTGTCTCTTTCTGCCAATGATTCAGCTTTTTTAAAGGTGTGCCAAGCAAATGTGGTTTCTAAAGGCTGCAGAAAAGATATTAAGTGAGCATAAATTATCTGCCATGCAGTGTTCCCGTCTTACATTTTTAGACAATATTAATCTGATTTAGGTTTTTTTCTATTTAGGATTTTATTGTTTAAAGAAGCAGCTGCTAATCTTTATTACTAAGTTAAACCAATTTTTTTTTTCAGACTGGAATACACACTCTTTGTGCAATTGACATGATAAAAGAGCAAAATGTGTTTTGTCATTCTGTACTACAAAGACAGACATTTGTTTCAATGGGATTTTAACATGATTGTTCATACAAGTAAAAGGAGTATCAAGATTTGGTAGGAGCTGAGTGCCTCATCAACTGGTTCGAGACGCAAATTTTCATCATGGCGACTGATATTGCTCAGTTTGTTCAATGCTTGAAAAAGCCGCCTTTATCTCGGACAGACAAGGTAAGACTTTGATCTCAGACTTACCGTTTATTTTGTTACCATGTGGTACCTCTATGTTTTTTTAATGGTTAAATGTAGTACTGTCCTAATTTAGCCATGCCATGTTGATGTTGTGGAGAAATCAGTTGATTTTTGTCGGGTAGTAAAGGAGCAAAAAACTTTGTCCATTTCTGAGACTTTTCTCTTGATGTGAATCAATTGTAAGTGATGTTTTTGGTGCTTAGTATTGATAGAAATATGCTGTCCTTCCTGCGGTAGTCCCATTCAAAAACATATCTCATAACACTCCTTCACTGAAAGTTTTGAAGAACAAAAAAATACAAAAAAAGCTAGTAGGTATTTGGCGGGGACTCTGGTGTGGTTTGCTCCTTCTTTCTTATCAATCATCCATCGTCCTAAATCTGTCCTTCCTCTTTTTGGTGTTTGTTTCTCTTTTGTAACACCTCTAAACTTCAGCACTTATATGACCTTATTGCGTTGCTAGTGCCGTTTAAACTCTTATTAAAACTTTTTAAAGCTGATGCTTAAAAAAAAAAATTAAGAACCAAGAACTTAATACATGTGTTGAATTTTAAGTGTTTCACTTGTATTTACCACATCGTGACTTTTCACTGTTTCTTTGAGATTTTAAAAAGTTAGAATGGTGTTTTATATATCATGTTCTAAGTTTAGAATAAATTTGAGGGTTCCAGTGATAAAGTGTCAAGTTTCTTGTCACTTATTTGTACAAGGGAGGTTAGATGTTCTTGTTCTTTTATTAATTAAGCTTTTAAAAAAATGTATTCTGATATATCTATACAGTTTAACACACAACATAGCAAAGAGATGTACAGGTCACAAATTTATTCTAATACTTGGTATATCTTTGTACTTTTAACAAATGTACGGTCATAGTCTGAAATTTGTACATAAAAAGGAAATATTTCTTTTTATCACTGGTTTGGCTACGTATGTGCTAGACTGTAGTTTGTTGTACTGTAAGTATTTTTTTTATTATGTAAGGGAAAAAATACTGACACTTTTTTCATTGAATTATAATTTGTTTGTTTTCCTCAGGACCTGAAAGTTATATTTTCTTATCTCCATGGAATGGAGGCTTTAGCTGGAGTTCGTGAGCATGCTCTGCAGAGTCTGTGCTCTATGGTTCGTTATGAGTTTCACGAGGGAAATGATATCATCTACTAGTAAGTGACAGAGAAAAAAATGAGAGAAATAACCTTGAGACTTCCTTTAATTTTGTAAGAAAATAACTGACACCCTTATTTGGCAATGGAAATAAAAAGTGGAAATGAGAACATTCTATCTATTATAAATATGCTGGTTCAAAGAATGGTCGTCTTGTGAGTCTGTACATAGGCCTGCATGTGCTAGTTTTGGAGTAGTAAAACTGCGTACCTACTATTGTATTTTATTGAGTAGAAAAGAGATGGTGAAACACTTTTTTTGTTGTGCAAAATTCTGAATGATGCCAATATTTCTACAGTTTCTTATCATCATCTTATTTAGTTCTAAATAAAGTACTAATTATGCCTCTAGATACAAAAGGAAAGAGGTAATTTTAAAGATAATGCCCGCTGGCAAGAGAGAATGAGAAGAAAAAAAGGTAGAAACAGTACATCCGTGCAAATGAAATGATTTAATTTCACTATTACATGCTCAGTTTCTGAACATCTGAGCTGGCCGAGCATGATAGTCATTGTGTGTGCTATTCCAGTAGGGTCTTCTATGGATGATCAGTTAGCCTTGTTTTGATGATTTTTTTTTCTTTTGAGTGACATACTTCGTGAGTCTGTACAAGCTAACTGTGGTCATGATTATGACATCACAGAAGTTATCTTTTTTAATACAATGCTCAGACTTGTTAATCATCTTTTAAGGTGACAATGGATGGAGACTTGCATTCGGTCAGGAACAACATTGTTTCGTCTTGGCTTTTGAAATGAAGTTATATTAGTTTCCTGTAGCAGCTGAAATAATTTTTTTCTCCGAACAAGTATGAATGTGAGTGGTATTTTTGGGCTATGACTATTACACTGTTGGTCTAAAGTCTCAACTCAGTGTATATTTCCGATGGATGTGTTTTTAAAGTTCTAAAACTCTTTTATTTTTAGTATTTTCCTGCTTTTTTCTCTTTTCACAGTCTCTCTTTTGAGTTGTATGTGTGTGCATTCTTTTTTTTTTGTCCAGAATGAAAAACGAATTTATGTATATTATCTAGCCTGATGTATGCTTATTCACGTTTATAATGAAATGATATATATATAATATAATGTTTTACAAACACTCTGGGAGATGTTTTAGTATTATTCTCATTTTTATATATGTATTTTTCTTATTCTGTAGACTGCACGTGGTACATGGTATGTTTATTTGTTTGTGTCTTACAGCCAGGGAGAGGTAGCCTCGTGCTGGTACATTTTATTGTCAGGCTCCGTGTTCATAGAAGGATCTATGTTCCTCCCCAGAAGCAGGTAAGGTGTTATTTCTTTGCTTTTTTTTATTAATGAGTTGATAATGTGTATGGATACACCGTTGCAAACCCCAGTAGAATGAGAGGGATGAGTAGCCAAACACTTGGCAACTTGAGAATTTTATGTAAAGCTGCCACCCCTAGGCGTGGGGTCGTCATCTTTTCTCCTTTCAAAGTTTTTTTTTGTAAACTGTTTTGTGAACCAACGGTTCAGCCAGGTTAAAAAGAAACCGAGCCCTGCCTGAGACATTCAGCACATTTGGAGACTTATGTCTAAATGGTTATTAAAGACCTATCGTTTGTCGGATAAATTTTCTTATTTGAGATTGAAAGTGAAAAGGTTAACGAATTTTGGAGGGAGGCTCGGCTCATATGTGGAGGAGGTGGTTCCGTGCATTCGAAGGATTTCAATCCGCCCCCCCCCCCCTTATCTCTGAGCTCTACGCACTTGTTTCATGTGTCAGAAAAGAAAGGGGGAAGGGAAGGGGGTTTGAAGTCAAATCTGTGTTTAGTGATTCCTGTGTGTGTGGTAGAGGGAGAGAGAGAGAGGGAGAGGGAGAGAGAGATAGAGAGAGACCTCTATTTTGTTTGATTTAACTTGGGAGTCTGAGCGTACCTGCCACTGACGTCATCATCTGGCTAGGGTATTTGTCGTGGACGCAAGGACTTTGCTGTATCTTTTAGACATTTGCGAGTACTCGTTGCTTTTGATATGTGCGTGTGGCATCTGACACTTGCCTCTTTGAAAGGTGGGGGGGGGGGATTTTTAGAAATGTTTTTTGTGATTTGAGAACGCCGAGTGAAGTGGAAAGGGTTCAAAGTATTGTTCTTACAATGATACTTTATAATTTATACCCAGAAATCATATCAAATCAACAAGTTATAGCCAATATCGATGCTTGATTTTCTTCCCGAGAACTCGGAATATTCTTATAAAATATTATCCTATACAAAGTAAAAATAATGTAAAGAGAAATGTGTAGCAGATAACGGAAAAGAAGATGACGTGGAGGGAAGGAAAACAGAACAGCATAGGCTCATTACCATTTTTTTGTAAACTGACGTTGTTTAGAGCTAGTGAACAAGGATGCGAACTTCTGTTGGAAATGGCGTACAGGAACAGTGATGGGCTCAAGGGCCACGCTTCCCCCTCCCCTCTCCCCCCTCACCTAAAACAAAAACGAAAAATATCTAAGATATCGACTGCTTTCTCTCTCTCTCTCTCTCTCTCTCTCTCTCTCTCTCTCTCTCTCTCTCTCTCTCTCTCTCTCTCTCCCCCCCCCCCTCTGTATAGTGGCATTCACATGTACACATGTAAGCGTACAAGTCTTATGTATGTCTATATAAATATACATGCTAGCAAGTGTATAACGAAATCAGTGGAATGCTGAAATCGTTTCGTTATGTACAAGTTTCGCTATGTACCGGTAGATTATTTGTGTTTTAGATGCAAAAATATACAGATCTAGATCTATAAGAAAAAAAGAAAGAAAAAAATCGGGACCCGATGATCTGTTCAGTATGTGCGTGTTCTCTAAGAGAGTGTGTGCAGACAGGCAGATAGATATATAATATACATACATACACTTATGTATTCATGCGTTTGGTAGAATAGTAAGTATGTGTGTGTGTGTGTGTGTGTGTGTGTGTGTGTGTGTGTGTGTGTGTGTGTGTGTGTGTGTGTGTGTGTGTGTGTGTGTGTGTGGAGTTATGTTTATAGCATAATAAATAATAATTCCTGCCTTTATTTCAGAGCTCGTTTGACATGATGTCTGATTATTCGTGTGTGATTGGTGTGGTCTTTATGATCTTGTTTTTGACATGTACTTTCTTTATTGTGTTTTCTATACTTTCTTTATGGCAAATTCTTTCAAATATTTCTTACATTCTTCATTATAAATGTATTCTTTTTAGTGCGGTTTTTTGTTTGTTTTAAACAAATGGGTTCTCTGCGTTCTTTGTTATAAACGTGTTCTTTACTACAAACACACTGCAGTTTAAGATTTGAATTCGACCGGGATGAGACGTGACCCCCTTTCCCTCCCCTAAACTCCCAGCTTTCTTTGAAGAACATTTCCCCATGGCCTGGTGTTGCGTGGAAAGAAGGCTCGGAGGGTTCCACCATAGAAATGACCTGTTTTGTGTTTCTATCCGAGGAGGCCGTTGAACTTGGACCACAGGTACGACTGATGCTACAAACAAAGGAGTCCTGTCAGTTGCCGCTGTGCATCATATCTTCCGTGTTCAGAATGTGTTAGTGGATGGTTGGATCCTGCCACTGTTAAGATCTTGTTTCTCTCTCTCTCTCTCTCTCTCTCTCTCTCTCTCTCTCTCTCTCTCTCTCTCTCCCACTCTCTCTCCCACTCTCTATATCTCTTGTAAAAAATTTGTTAGGGGGAGTGCCCCCCCCCCCAGCCCTATCCTATCCTTTCCTTAGTTGTTTCTGTCTGCTCCGTCTCCACACCAAGGGATAGTTATTACGTAGATATCCTTTTTGATTCAGTCTCGGACAACGACTTCCGAAATATCCGTGTGCGTGAGCTATGGGGAAGGGCTCTCGAAACATGTTGTTCGCTTATCGCTTGCGTTGTCTCTGCGTTTCTGGCTCTAAATATTATAAAGCGTACAGTTGCCAAACTTCGTGTTCCTGAAATGCGACCCAGTTCGCTTCGCAACATCGATCATATTCTTATGTCAGGTGCAGTTATGTTGGAAAAGTGTTGTTTTGTTTTGTTTTGTTTTTTCGGAAAGGGGAGCAGGAGCGGATATATTAAGTGATCATGCTCACAGGGATGAGAGGGAAAAATAAGTCTGTGGGTTTTTTGTATGGGTATGTGCGTGTGAGTTGTATTTG
>NW_004797721.1:427701-430584 GCF_000002075.1 Aplysia californica | reverse complement strand
CTCTCTCACTCTCTCACTCATGTTTTACATCTCTCTCACCCCTCTCTCTCTTTCCTTCCTTTCTATGTGTGTGTGTGTGTGTGTGTGTGCGCGCGCGCGTGTTAATGGTGTGTTCAGAGCAGAGAGGTCGTGGATACTTTTCCCCCTCATACTTATGGTGTAAATGTCTCTTTCTGCCTTCCCGACCTCTCCCAACCCTTCTTTTTGTCTGTCATACCCCTTCCCCTTTCATTTTCTTTCTGAGCCTCGAGTTTCATCTTCCGAGCTGTGAGTTACACTGAGTGCTAGTTCTGTTCAACCTGTCCTGTGTTCTCCCACATCCCTCCGTTGTGACTCACTGGGTCTGCTGACTGCTGGCTCTCTATTTAATTTTTGCCTCCCTATTCTGCCCTGACTGACAAACATTGACAAAGCAGCCGGCTCCCCTTCACCCCCCTCCCTCCCTTTCTTTTTTCCTTCCCTTCTTTTCTCCCTAGCCTAGCCCCATTTCTCTTTGTGAAGGCAAAGAACGGTTAGCTGGTACCATGACCGCGAAGTGATTGTTGTTATTCCAAACTCGTCAGAGGGAGGGGCTTTCGAGACTATGGAATGGAGGGGTGAGAACTGTCGTTAATAATAACCTAAATGAATCTTGGCTATTCCTGGGGACCAGAATTTGAAGCCTGTCTTGGTTATGAGGTCATGTTCTCGTACTTTGAGGAATCACAATACGTTTTTGCCAGCGGGAGTTCTCCTTCCTTTTGACTGATGCAAACACGTGCCCTGTCCCTATGTCTAGTCTTATGTAGTATTTTTAAAAAGTCAAGTGTGCATAGAATTGGCTATTTCAGCTCCACCGTCAAGGCTTATATTATTGTTGCTATTTAATGTCTGCTCCTTCAATTTGCATGGTCCGTTGTTTGTTTCGGTGGGTTTTAAATGGTTGTTGTAGTTTGTCTAATTTGCCTTAGGTTCTGTGTCTTGGAGTAAAGGGTTTGCAGGTGCCTCACTTGGCTGTCGTTAATGCTTCTTTTCGGAATAACCGTCGGAGCCTCCTTGAACAATGGCTATTCAAATTTACATAGCTCTGTTGGAGATCTGGCGTCTTGGAATGTTGAAAGTGACATTAGAAATTGTTCAAAGGGGTGTTAGACCAGTGCCAATTTTGTTACCGGTACCGCGCTGTTGGATTGTCGCAACAAAAACAAAACAAAAGAAAAAGTAGCAACGAGAGCACAACCACCGCCACCACCAACAACAACTCATTCTACTCCGAGCTAGCAGCTGGCCTCATGGCACCCGGCTAGATCCACTTCAGCATAGACCCATGCTTGTCTGTTGGTGGGTGGCGGGTCGGTCGGATAAGCCTGCATTTAGACGGACAGTTTCCATTTGTTAATTTTATCACTTTCACGGATTGAGTTACTGCTTCACACACAAACACACGCACACACATGCACGCACGCATGCAGCAACGCACTCACGCACACTCACATTAAAATATACACACGCAGAGAGAGACGGAGAGAGAATACTTTTGCCAAGGTGATTATTGACACAAGAGTTGCTGTTTCCAGCATCGGGTTAGAGCTCCCTTAAGTAGGGCCTGCTGTTGTTCCATTTTGCAGACTTCGTTTAATAGTGAGAGTCTTTTCGACCCTGAGCATGCCAAGTTATTTCGAACTTTGTCTACTCTTATTTCTTTGTGTAATCTGCTAGATGCCATTCAGTGAAATGATCCAGAATGACGCGGGAAAGTTGGGTGACGGGAGACGGTTTGGTTTTACTGCCGACGTTAAAAATATATTTTTAGCAATGTCTGCGTTACTATTCATTGGAAGGTGGGTTCAGTTTTCCCGACTGACAAGGAGAATTCTACTGTATCTCTTTTGTTTGATATTGTGAGAAGAGTGATTTGACAATATATAAAGAATCCAGGGGAACGAAGGAAACGGAGACATTTTTTAACGCAAAAAGTTAAATACTTAATGGCATTGGTCCATGTATGCGTGTCTGTTTCCTACACATATTCCAATCCGACCTTGCAGACCTGCCGAGCTGAATTACTGTCAACTGCACTTTAGGGGCCTGTCTTCCTCTTTGTGTTTGTTGTGGTGCCTCTGTGGTAGAGCTCTAGCATCGAAATGGCAGAGTGAAAGAATGCGGGGTTGTTGTTAGTTTTTCGTTGGGTTTTTTTTGGGGGGAGGGGGGGTATTTTTTGTTTAAATCACTGAAATAGTCACCACTAAAACCAGAGAGGTTTCTAATGTTTGTGTGAGTGGATGTGTAGCCATTGCTGATTTGGGTGTTCAAAGCAGACGCGTTTTAGTGTTTTACAACTTGGTGCACGGGGTTCCGACTTGGTGTGGCTCTCGTGTCCTGTCAACCGCGGCGCCGTCCACACCGTCAAAGTGCCAGACTCTGCCAAGAGGTAAATTCTCGGATGTCGCCCGCCTGTGTTAACAGTATTTCGACATGTGAAATAGTGAAGGCTTGGCGCCTCTTGCAGCACTGTAAGGTTAATTAAGATGCGGGACCTCTGAATTTAACGTCCATCTCCGAAAGGACCGATCTAAAATATAAGAAATTTGCGTTAAGTGCCTTTCTCAAGGACACATCGTCGGACCGAGCTGAGGCTCGATGCCCCACACCAGACCCACAATCTCACGATTACGGATCCAGTAGCCTAACTGCTAGGCTACCGACGCCACTGTGTCAAGGGTAAAGCAGTGGAATTGTGACTTAAGTGAGATTGATATCTTACAATATGTCTTACTTATTACACGAGCTGAGGACTGCGATGTATAGCAGTAATGTGTTGCTCATCGTCGCTGTTTCTCTCTATGTCTGTTGTTAGTTCACTCCCTCTCAGTTTTCTCTCTCTCTCTCTCTCTCTCTCTCTCT
>NW_004797721.1:424020-426038 GCF_000002075.1 Aplysia californica | reverse complement strand
AGAGAGAGAGAGAGAGAGAGACGGACAGACAAACAGCTGACAGACAGGCAGATAAAAGGAGAAAGGTGGAGAAGGGGGATGTGGGTGTTTGTTTGTTTTGTTTTGTTTTTGTTGTTTTTTATTCATCATAAGACGGTTGTCTGTCTCTAATTAAGTTTCCTCTTACCGAGCTCACCTTTTAACATTCTCGCATGCGCCAAAGAAAAGTTATTATGTTCCGTTAAGTTGACCGGAGACTTCAGATATAATGCATTTTTATGGGGCATGTCCGTCGGATTTTTCTGGGCTTTGGGTGTTCCACCATAGACCAGCATAAGACCCGCCTAATTAACCAGGTCAAATCACAAAAATGTAATTTATGTGTGTGCACACGTCGGGACAAATTAAACCAAGTCCAGAAAGTAATTCTTAGCCCTTTCGCCGCAACACGACCTTCAATAAGGGTCCCTGTGATCCCTGAGCTGTTTTGCTCTCGTTTTTGTCTGACCCACAAACGCTTTGCGGCTCGTGAGAAAAGACAGTGCTTTTGTGGTCAGTGCGCAGTTGTGGGATTCCCGTCCGATGTTGTATGACCTATTGCGTTTCGGCAACTGATCTTGCCAGATCCTTTATGAGTGGCGCGATTTTTGGAACAACCCAAAATGTAACTAAATGTAAATGTTTTGTTTGTATTTTGTGGGAGGGTGAACGCATGACAAGTTGAGGAAAAAAGGGGAGGGGGTGGAGGTGGCTCCGAAACTAGTTTTGTCGGGGAAAAAATGAGAGGTCAAGTTTTTTCTCGTACGTTCGTCAGTCCGATTTCAAATAAATTAGATATACACAATTTTCATCTCACATGTGTGTGGTGGCCCGAAAAAGACCAAGGATAACTGGCAGTGGTCAAAATCGAGCTGTGGTGAAATTTGTGCTGAATTGTAGGGGAAAAGAAAATACGAGTAGATAAACAATGCATGTCATTTTTTTTACCTATTTAGTTCAAAGAAGAAAAAAGTTTTATTTAGACAATAATTATGTTTATTCATAAAAATGTGGGTAATTTTTCCGAACACCCTTGCTAATATTACGGAGCAGTAGAGAGCTTTGCATTGTTTCTTACGTAATAAAATGTTTAAGAAAAGCTTATCGACGTCTGTTGTGAAACTGTTAGATACTTCGCTGTCGCACGCAGGACACCCGAGTTCGTCCCTAGTTGGGAGGATTTTTATCGAGTATGTTGGTTTTTCTGCTGGGATTGTTTGCCCCTCTCAGCCTCTCAGCCTTGGTTGGCCCTGGCAGGCAGGGTCGAAGCCTGCCTCCTAAATGATCTAATTTTTTTCGGTGAGATTATAAAAACTTCTACATTTGAAACAAAATTAATTATAAAAAATTGGAAAATCTTCCATCATCTGCAAATGTTGCAGAACCGCGATATATGTACAATTTTCCCACTTTTGTTTTTAACCGTTTTGGTCTGCTGCCGCATGGCTGCTGTGTGTTTTTTTAGTCGTCGACGCAGGTGATGTCGATGAGGGTGTGAAACATCTACAATTATTATATAATTATTTAGGTGGTTTTTGTCGTAGGGTCTTTTCCCTCTACTTCTTCCTTTGTTTGCACTGTCTCTATCTATCCTAGTAGCAACTTTCCCTCGTTGTATCTCTGAATCTATCTTCTGGTTTTTTTTGGTCTTTTTTCTCTCTGTCTCAGTTTTTCTGCCTGCCTGTGTCTACCTACCCTCCTCCCCAAGCTCTTTTTGTCTCTCCTCCCGCCTCCCTCTCTCTAGCTCTATCTCTCTCTCTCTCTCGTCCTTTTCTCTCCAGCTCCCATCTCTCGCTCCCTTTTCTTCTTTTTCTTCTTTTTTTCCCCTCTGCATCCTGTGAGCATCCTGTGAGCATCCTGTGAGCGTTATCGAGCCGATGAACCTCTCTTTGTTTCAAATGGAGACAAACTCAGTCTCTTACACACGCGTGCTGCTGCTTCTCTCTCTCTCTCTCTCTCTCTCTCTCTCTCTCTCTCTCTCTCTCTCTCTCTCTCTCTCT
>NW_004797721.1:422532-423741 GCF_000002075.1 Aplysia californica | reverse complement strand
CTCCAACCCCCACTCTCTCTCTCTCTCTCTCTCTATTTCTCTCCGTTTAATTTATAAATCCTCTCCCCCTCCCCCCTCTCTCTCTCTCTCTCTCTCTCTCTCTCTCTCTCTCTCCTGCCCCTCCTGTTTTTTGTGTATTTACCTGTACGCCTATATAGTTGGAAAAGACGGATCACCTCACTCTCGTTTTCCTCCCCGAAACCAACATCAAGATGATGCTTTCAAATTTTTTTTTCTACTCGTCCATTCCCAGTCTTTTCGTGTAACACATATCTCAATGCACGTGTGAGTTTTGTCTACCTATTGCCCAGGTGCGAACTCGCGTGCCGACGGGCAGGTAACGTGCGCGGGGTGGGATGTGTGAGTGTGAGTTACCCTGAGCTTAGGGTGCACGTGATAGACGGGTTTTAGCCAGGGTGGGGAATTGTTTGCTTATTTTTCCTGTTGTATTTTTTTCCTTTCTATCTTTTTTTCTTTTCGTTTTTTATGGGGGGTCTTCTTTTTGTATTCTTCTTGTCTTTTTAATTAAAGCCCAAAAGGATCGAGAGACTAAGTTGTAGAACAGGCCCTCTCTTCTTCCGTGTCTTTATCTTCTTAGTGCACGGTTTGGTAGAGGGCAAAATGGGTTGGTTGTTCTAGCGCGTGCATGTGTGTGTGTATTTCTATTTTTCGTCAGGTTTCACCCACTTACACCCCCCCCCCCCATTCCTCCTCTTCCTTCTCCTCCTTTTATCTTTTTGTTCTAGTGCTTGGGATAACAATATTTATATCATCACGGGCGTCCGTATGTCTCAGTGTCCCCTTCTCAAATCTAAACCAAAAGAGTGAAAATAATGACAGTGATGACCGTTCCTTTTCTACTATCCCTTTTTCTTCTCAACCCACCCTTTCCCGAATGTTCCCCCGTTTCTTTGTCTGTCTCTGTGGTATGTTTCGTCTCTTTTGCGGCTCCTGCATCCTGGTCGTGGTAATTATAGGTAAACACACCTCAGAGAAAAGGTGTTATATATGCCTGTTTGTCTGCGCGCTCAGAGAGGCACAAACAAATTGAGACCCTCCCGCCCCAACTCCCTTCTCCTCCCCTCTCCTTTCCCCTTCCCCTTGTCCCCTTTCTTCCTCCCCTCTCTGTCTGTCTGTGTCTGTCTGTCTGTCTGTCTGTCCCCCTTCGTCCTCCCTCTTCCCCCTCCAACCCCCACTCTCTCTCTCTCT
>NW_004797721.1:417974-419851 GCF_000002075.1 Aplysia californica | reverse complement strand
TTTCTATGTCTCTCTCTCTCTGACTGTCTGTCTGTTGGTGTGTGTGTGTCTCTCTCTCTTTCTTTCTTTCTTTCGTTTTCTTTCTTTCTTTCTTTCTTTCGTTTTCTTTCTTTCTTTTGCAATGCCAGGCGTAATCAGATGAAAGTGTCTCGGCTTTTGGGTTGGAGGTTAGCGCTCCTCTTTTTCTTCTCTGCGTTTGTATAATACTATGTTCCAGTACCTGTTGTTTATCGGAAATGTGTTTGCGCCTTGCGCCGTATGTTCGCAGACCTCAGAATAAGTCTCCTTTGGCCATAAATCTATGAAGTTCCTTAATGGGTCCGTTGCATTTTAAAACAAACAAAAAGAGGTTTCAGAGGGTGATGATGTAATTCCTTTTATGTTTTTCACTCTTCCGTGTTACCAGTTTTCTTCGATGTTTTCAAGATTTTGAGCGTTTAAATCGATACCACATCTATAGCCACGTCGGCCCGTTACGTTACTTTTTGTATGGATCTGAGACTCTCTTATGATGCTAACTCGGGAGGAGATAGTGCAGTGAGTGTATGGTACAAAATGTTTCATTCTTTAGTTTAAAAGATTGTCCCCGACTATCCGCGCGCACTATTATATCTTCGTGCTCAAGATTTGGCATTTTCTAGACCGGAATCAGATTCGCATTGATCTTGTAATATGCCATCATTGATTCATCACAATATCCCCTTCTTCCGACAGGCAAATACATTTTTTTCCTATATTTCAGATTTTAATTAATTAACTAATTAATTAAGTTGTGGGTATTTTCTTTTTGGTGGGTGTTAAAGACATATTTCAAGGAAGGGCGGTTTTCGCCTTTTGAATTCCTCCCTCGTTTTCTATCTTTTGTTTGGCTCTATCGTGTTTTTATTTCTCAGGTGTGTGTTCTCCTTTAAAAGTCCTATCCTGTGATTTATCCCAGTGAATGCCTGCTTGCCCTGTGCGCGCAGACCACCCAGCGCCCGTTACATTGGGCCCTAGAAATGGCTGGGAATTCACCGCGAAAACGTGACTTAGCGTGCATGAGCGCCACGCTGCAGCGACGCGTTTTCGAATTACTACCCCCTTAGGCGTAATAGCTTAACTATTTTTGCAATGTGGGTCTGGCTTTGGTTGGTTCGGAAATAAACCAAGGCCATGAGGGACGTTTGGTGGGGACCACCTGTCGATGATTGCTGAAGGTTACTCGCGACTACAGATCATCACGAAATGGATAGGTTTTCCTGTTACTTCTTAGCCTGTAACGCAAGCCAGAACTCTTATCAAGATAAAACTCATTCTGTGTTTGTTTTTTTATTACATCCTGAAACTCGCACTCTGACAGTACGAATATTGTCTGTATAAGTCGTGAACACGGGAATCTAAGGTGATCTTATACGTCGGAAGAGATTAAATGAGGTGTGTGTGTGTGTGTGTGTGTGTGTGTGTGTGTGTGTGTGTGTGTGTTTGATATGACGATTTGGGGGGGGGGATGCCTTAAAGTATCAGTTACTGTTCTCACTGTGGCATTCTTTGAGCGTGAATTCCAGTCAAGTAATAATGCTACTATCCTCACCCAAGTTGCCATCACGCTCCTTACACATATATTTTTTTGTTACCTCGTTTTAAGGCTGCTGACCGCTAGCAAGCCACTAACCTTGCCTGGCCTTCAGTGGAGTAGAGAAATGCCTCTTGTCTATTTTTAGGAGCAGTGCGTCTTTGGTGCTGTTTGTACTAGGTTGTTCTCTGTGTATATTTAAAAATGAATGCTTAAATTATGTTTCTCTTCGTTGTATCATGACTTCTTCGTAAGCTTTTGTGAATTTATTTCTTTTTTAATTCACGTTAGACTTTCTGATCTCTCTCTCTCTCTCTCTCTCTCT
>NW_004797721.1:413904-415981 GCF_000002075.1 Aplysia californica | reverse complement strand
ATCTAACTATCTAACTATATCTCTCTTCCTGTCTGTCTGTCTGTCTGTCTGTCTGTCTGTCTGTCTCTCTGTCTGTCTGTCTCTCTGTCTGTCTCTCTGCCTGTGTGGGTGGTGGTTAGCGAGTGCCCTCGTGTGGTTTGTTTTTTTCTTTCTTATCAAACATATATCTTCCTTATC
The DNA here is from genome assembly GCF_000002075.1 of Aplysia californica. Classification (NCBI taxonomy): domain Eukaryota; kingdom Metazoa; phylum Mollusca; class Gastropoda; order Aplysiida; family Aplysiidae; genus Aplysia; species Aplysia californica. Next base: position 415,804 of record NW_004797721.1, on the reverse strand, counting down.
TCTCCTTTTTTGTTCGTGTTACCCATTTTTTAGAACCTCAAATGTTCGGCATGTATGTGCGACCTTATTGTGTTGCAAGTGCCTTAAAACTTTTACTAAAACAAAACAAACAAGAAAGTTGGATTGCAGTATCTGAGCTCTATAATTAATACCCGTGACTGCCCCAGCACTTGCGAGTTCATGTATATATCTGTACTGTGCTGTGTGACCTTTAGCCCGGTGCAGTGCTAATTACTAATTACTTTTCTTTATTTAGCCTTGGACTCATTACCCTCTTTTGATAAGTGTTGCCTTTTTATGCTCATTAATGAATGACTCTAAGAAGTATTTCTTTTGTTTTCAAACCCAAATAGGTTGGTGGGAGAGGCGTAGGTGGGCGGCAAGTTGATGGCGTTTTAAAACGAGACTTTCCGCACTGCAGCTGGAAGTACTTGAGTCTACCCTTCTAGTAGTGAGAAGAACACATATGAACACAGCACTTTGCTTTCGATTTTGCTTTCACCCATTTGTGGTATACCGGTATCGACCGTTTCGCTGTCTATTTTAATGGAAATAAATCACGTAGTAATGAGTTATTACGACTGTATTGAAAATCTAGTGATTGCAGTATTTTTTACCTTCGGAATTTTAATGGAATGCAGCTTAATTTGCTATTTTAAGGTGGAAATACTATACCACTTAATCGAATACACTTGTTTGAATATGACTTTTTCTACAGAAAATGTAACAACAGACTCACTTCCTGTTTCTTTTCGTCTCTGTCCTTCCCCACCCCTCGTTATGTGAAACGATTATTCATAAACCTGTTTCCAACGTATAAGTGGTATTGCACCCAGGCGCCTCCTCCCACCCCTCTCTAATTGAAAAAAAAATGTTTTAAAGAAAACTGTGTTCGCGGTGTTTTGCAGCTGGGTTGACTCTGACATGCAGGGTCGACGCTTCCCGCTTCCTGTTGATATATATGTGTGTGTGTGTGTGTGTGTGTGTGTGTGTGTGTGTGTGTGTGTGTGTGTGGATGTGTGTGTGTGTGTGTGTCGATGGGAGTTTAAAACATTGAAAGCAAAGAACGGATGAGAACGAAAAGCATGTGGACTGAGAATAACTTGGGCCGTGTGTTAAAGGGATGGCCTTCACAGTAATTACCATCGGACATGCCCATCCCTTATTTCAAGAAGGGAGCAATTCTTTTCTTCCAGCGCCACCTCCCCCTTCTCGCGCATTTGTCTCTCTCTCTCTCTAAAGGTCGAACCGTCATGAACTTCCTTTTCCCGTACACGGCAGTCTCAGAAAGTTGAAAATGACACCATCCGTTTTCTTGTTTTCTGTCCTTTTTATTATTATTATTGTTTCGAATATGAGTGTGCTAGGTTTTTTTAATGAGTGTATTATGTATAAATTGTGTGTGTGTGTGAGAGAGAGAGAGAGGCAGACAGACAGACAGAGAGAAAGAGAAAGAGAGACATAAAGAGAGGATGGGGAATGGATTGATGAATCTTTTAAATGGTTCGGCACCGCCAGGGCCACTCTTTAAATTGACATCCTTTTGCCAAAGCTGCGGTGAAGACTTGGAAAGACCTGAAAAGTTCCTAAGAACTAATTAATTAATTCTGAGTCGGTTGCCAAACCTGTCATAGTGGTGTGGTTCGCTCCTTCTTTCCTATCAGACAGCTGCTGTCGCCCAAGACAGATTCTCTCCTCCTTCTTTTGTTTGCATGTTGCACTCTTATCTTCGGCACATATATTATGACTAATTGATTGTGTTTCAGACTCTCACTAATTTAAGAAAAGCTATCGGAGGTGGACACTATGTGTCAAATGCCCATTTCTCCAGTGATCTATCTGGAAGTGGACTGTATGGTAAGCTGAGGGGGAAAAAAGGGAAAAGGGAAGGGGTGAGGGG
>NW_004797721.1:410067-411435 GCF_000002075.1 Aplysia californica | reverse complement strand
TTCTTGTACGGTCTTGAGACTCCTCATACAAATATAACAGCCTTTTGAAAGAGACCTAGGTATGGAGAAGTTGATCCGCAAGTGGAGTTTTTACAGATTCCTGTGGCCAGTATGTGATTGGGGATGTCTATCTATCTATTTATCTGTCTGTTTGTCTGTCTGTCTGTCTATCAGTCTGTTCGTCTGTCTATAAATGTAGGTGCAGCTGTTTTGGTTTTATTTGGCGCCATGTTGTATTCTGTGCGTTCTCTTTGTCAGTGCCCTAAGAGCGTGCAATTTGTTTCAAGAGATATGTGGCGGTTGTCGTGCCGACTCGACATAAAGTAGAGCTCATTAACATACAGCGATCTGTCTTGGATGTTTGAGGTGACCAGATGAACTAACTGGTGGTTACATTTCATAGACTTGGTTAGTTTTATTGTGTAAATCAGCTTTCGTTATCGATTTGTGTTCCTTGGATGTTATAGTTACATGTTGTTATGAGACATTTGAGAGATTGTGTAAAGGAAGCCAGTTTTTGGACGAGCGGTGGAACACTGACAAGTAGGACACTTGCCCGTCTCTCTCTCTCTCTCTCTCTCTCACTCTCATTTGCTCTCTCGCGTTATTTCTCACTCTCGCTGTCTTTCTTTCCCCTCTTATTCTCATCTTTTCTGTGTTCTCCCCCCCCCTCTCTTTTTTTCTCCACCCTCCCCTCTCCCGTCTCCCCCTCGCCCATCCACCATTCTCTCTTTCTCCACCCTCCTCATCTCTTTCTGTGTGTGTGTGTGTGTGTGTGTGTGTGTGTGTGTGTGTGTGTGTGTGTGTGTGTGTGTGTGTGTGTGTGTGTGTGTAATAGATAAATTTATTGTCTTGGTGAGAGAGTGAAAGAAAATCTTTAACAGTGTCCAAAACCGTTCACGTATGCTTCTAATTTATATCTTGCTTTTGTTCATGGTTTTGCTGTTTTTGTCGATACAGGCCGGCAAATCTTTTTTTCTTTGAAAGATTTTGTGACTTCTGTATGTTGAGGGTTGTCCTTGCGAAGACAAAGGTTGTGGTACATCATAATTGGGGTGTGTGAAATTTATGTATTTTGTAAAGTGGAATACAACTCCAACTGCGCACTGTAAGTACCTGTGACGAATAATAGACTTTCCTGGCTAAAGCAGAATACTTATACTAAAGACCATCTGCTGCACTGAAGGAAAACTAATTCTCCTTCCAAGGATATTATAAATGCGGAGCTCATGTCTTGTCTTGTTCCAGCGAGACAGGAGAACAGACGATCAACATCTGGAGTGATTTCTTCTTCTTCTCATTTCTGTCATTGTTCGAAGGTCTCTCTCTCTCTCTCTCTCTCTCTCTCTCTCTCTCTCTCTCTCTCTG
>NW_004797721.1:401961-408694 GCF_000002075.1 Aplysia californica | reverse complement strand
CTCGCTCTCTCCCCCAAGTAGTCAAGAGCACTATCGCCTTTACTCACACTGTTACTTCTACTTCACCGACGGCTCTTCGTCTTCCTACTACTGCTATAACTGCCTCCGCTACTGCAATATTCTATCTCCTAAACGCACCAGTTCCACCTACGGGGGCTGCCTCCTCAACAACAACAACAAAAAGGAGATGAAAGAAAAAAAAAGAATGATCGAGGCAGGGGCGGGGGCGGGGTGTTGAGATGAAGAGGAATGTGTGTCGAGTGTCTTTGGGTTTTGCCCTGTTAGCTGCCGCCGCGAAGGGGCGTACGTCTTCGCTCTTCTGCTCGGAGCTCGCTCCCCTCCAAGACAGATGCGAGTCAGCGGTACTCACGACTCGCCGCCACGTCCGTTCTTCATTGAGATCGTTACTAGATGCTACTACTGAAAACAGTGCATGCTGTGTGTTGTGGTGATTTTTCTGTGCGAAGAGGAAGGTCGAAGTTCGCGGTCTTTATTAGCGTATTTTGATTCGTGCGCGTGTGTTGTTGGTGTATTGTGGCCAAAGTGCGTTTTTCGTGTGAAGAGGATGTTGTCGGGACGCCACAAGGGGTCTTGATGGATGATTAACTTACAAAACTTTGGCGTCCTCAATAGTGAACGGTAGACTTTCAGTCGTTGAAATTGTTTAAAGTCCTTTGCAGAGTGTGTAGTAAGAAAAGGCGAGCTTCAGGTTTAGTGCAATTTTGTTTAGGATTAGCTTTCTGGAGTCATTTAACTTTCGTTGTGTTTATTGTGGTTTATGGTTTGGTGATGTTTTAGTATTTGTCTTCCTTTTTTTTAAAGCACGTGTATATTTTTTTAGTGAGAGAATAAAACACGGTTTTAAATGGAACAGACAGGCGTCTCCAGCATTCCGTTTGATGACACAGATAATTATAGTCACTACATTAATATCGTTACGTTAAATGGGGCATATAAGTGGAGATGTTACCATTCTGTAATTCTAAACAGATAGGCGTATGCTCCGTGAATCGGATGGGTCGAACAGAAAGATGTACTAGTATTTCATTCAATGGAGCTGATAGATATCGATACTATCGAGCCGTTTGATGAAGGTGATATGTGTACATACGTGGAATACGTAGGTGTAGATACTATCAAACGTGTTAGGTAGGGTAAATAGCTGTACGACCATACTTTTGGGTGGAATAGACAGAGGTGTGGACACTAGCATTCTGTTTAAAGGGGTAGACACGTTTACCTGGCAGCATTCTGTGAGGTTCAGAAGAAAGCTTAAAGAACATTGCGCTTTATTTGTCTTTTGTAAAAGAAATATACAAGTGTAACCTTGTACTTATACAATCATGCTATGCTTGTAAATGAAATACCTAATTATGAAAGTGGCTTCTTTCCCGCTTAGTTAAGCACGCGTATCATTGCTAATCAATTTGGCCGCCACGGTCAGTCGATATTACTTGAAGTTTTTGCGCGTCTGAGTTTGCTGCCTGTTGCGCTCGACCCCATCCCTCATCCCCTTGATCGGATGGGTGTCGATTTTATCGTTTCTTTGAAGGAGCAGACAGTCGCTGTAATTCTTTTAAGGGGCGCTCTTGTGGTTAGTCGTGTGCAGAGAGTAGCACCAGAGTCGCTCAAGTGACAAACTCTATTTCTGACTGTAGGTGGTAGGGTCAGGGTACCAGTGAGCAATGAGGCGTGTTGTTTAGAGTTGGGTATTTATTCATTTTCTTTTTAAAAGATATATATTTGTATTTTTGCTAATTTTTATATTCGTTTTTTTTTCTTCTGTTTTGCTTTGGTTATTATTGTTGAGCGATGTCTGCACGCTATCTATACTTTGTTTCCAGCCGCTTTTTTCGTGTAAATGATATGCACTATCCAATCCGTCCTTATAGTGTTGTGTGTGACCTGAATTTTAGAATCTCTTTTCCTTCGAAAATTGAGAATGCGTTATTTTGCCCTCGTCCCCTTTCCCCCAGCTACGTTTAGGTTTTAATCTTCAATACTAAAAAAGAATTACTTGAGTGAAATGTCTCTGCAATGTTGGTGCCTTTGGTTTTGTGATGTTTTCAGAAACCGTAAAGTGGCACCGTGTTTGTACCCTTCTGAGTTATATAAATGATTGATGTGTTGTATTTTTGTGATTGGATCTGTTTCTGATCATCATCTCATATTGTGTGTTCTAGTTCTAAAGTAACCGAAGGTTGGGTTCTGTTCTCCCTTTTTCCCGTCTGGAACATCAAGTCGGTACTTCTCCGGGGAATTATGTTTCAGTGTTTAAATTGTGTCGATTTGAGCGAGCGAGTGAGTCAGTGAGTCATATTCAGCCAGCGTGGCGATAGCAGTGGCGCAGGAATCTTTAACTTTGTTCAGAGAGAGGATACGCTAAATTTCAGATTTCACTTGTGAGAACGAAAGAGGATACATAATTCTCGGTGTTCATCCTGAAAACGAAGGAGGATACTTCCACCCACGTACATGCCACTGGATTATACCACATGGCGAAGCGCCGAGGCCCCGCCTCGGGCACCCCTGCTGTTCATGTCTCCCCCGAGGGTCCTCTCTGGCAGGGGCGTTGACTCATAAAAATCTTGGGATAGTAGCTGGGGAAGGAGAAGGAGGGCACCCCCACATCTGCGACGCCGCTGATTGTGAGAGTGTGGATTTTTTTTTCTTCCTCATCGAGGAATTGAGAGTGTTCGTCTTCTGCTCCGCTGTGCAAGATGAGTGAGCCAGATGGAGAAGAGGAAAGGTAAGCAGAGTTAGATACGCGTTTGTATAGTCGACCCTGCCTTTTTGGCCTTGGTTTGTGTATGGTCGTTCCGTCCTTACTTTTTTCTTTATCTGCCCATCCATCCATCCCTCCATCCATCCATCCATCCATCCATCTATCTATCCATCCATCCATCCATCCATCCATCCATCCATCCATCCATCCATCCATCCACCCATCCATGCGTCCACTCACCCACCCTCCAACCCACCTGTCTACCTATCTATCTGTCTGTCTGTCTGTCTGTCTGTCTGTCTGTCTGTCTGTCTGTCTGTCTGTCTATCTATCTATCTGCCTGTCTGTCTGTCTGTCTGTGTATTTATCTTATCTATCTATCTGCCGGTCTGTCTATCTGCTATTTATTGGTTTGTCTGTTTGTCTGCCTGTTTATCTTTTCATTTGTATGTCTGTTTGTGTGGTATATGTGCGTGTGTATGTTTATCTACTGGTTGTTTACATTAAAGAAGAGCAAGCTGCGCTTATGAGCTAGTGGATCTATTGTAATCAAAGATATACATGCTGACGTAAACATAGTTATTGTATTCAGTGATATCAACCCACTGTGCCTGGCGCCTTTCTCTAGGAAAGAAGTTCACTCTCTTTTCCTTTGACCCAGAGCCTGGTCACGCTGTAAGGTAGACTTGTGTGACCCTAGTACTCTTGTCCTAATAGCCTGATGTACACAACAGGTTTGTGGTGTAATAGAGCACTCTTTTTCTATGTGTTTTCTGCTTGAAACACATCATGTTTCTCTTCTTTAAAGTCTCAGAACCTGCTACTAAATAATGTAAGGATCTTGAGTATTCTGTATAAATCATAAAAACCTCACTTGTAATGTCATCAGATGTTTTGATGTGGATGTGGAATTCTTGTATAAACAAATTATATTGGAATCATGTACGTACGCACTCTAAACGTGTGATAAGCCTCATCACCCTTGGACAGCAGCTGGGAAGAAGTTTGTTTGCAAGGGCGATCATCGTATTTTTATGGATCAGTGTGAACATATGTAGAGTTATACGCCTTGGTGCGGCGAGCGGCTCGTTTGCTGTGGTGGAGTGGAGGCGTGTGCCTACCAAGCTTTCGTGGATCAGGTCCTGGTCAGTGTAGTTTGGTTTGTTTTAAAGAAAAAGGAAAACCGATTGAGATTATTTGCATTGCATGTTTCGTATCTACAGTCTACAGAAGCAGTGGCTAGGGCGTCTGTTGCGGAGAGGAGTTTTTCTGTCTCGCCGTTTTGTCTCGGTCGTTCCAGCCGTCTGCGGCGCAAGCACTAGGATGAAATACGTGCCTTTTTTGTCTGCCCCTCACAACAACAAAAAAGAACACAAAGAGAAAACCAATAATGAAAGTAACTAACTCAGACCAAATAAATAAGGCAGTGCGTATTACGTCGGGTAGACACAGAGGCTGTTCATTGTGGCAGATCAGCACATTGCTTTTCACTACCTTATATAGACACTGCAGTGTGGTAGTTGCCATCACAGCTGATGGACACAATAACCATCCTTACACCGGATAGTGGTTGGTTGGTGGCTGCTCTGATGTGATGGGCTCCTTCTTTCCTGTCAAACATCTATCACCCGTAGAATCTCTTCTCCTGCTCAAAAAAAATGTTTGCTACTTATTCTCTTGGAAAACCTCTATTCTTCGGTATGACGTTATTGTGTTGCAAGTGCTGTTTAAAACTCTCACTTACAACTAACAACATTTATATCCGATAGACGGAGCTATCGTTACGTTTTAATCACTTTGTTTTTATTTGTACCATATTGCACTTCATGTTGTTGCAATGGTCCTTAAATACCGGCGTCCGTGCTGCCGGCTTCTGTGCTGTAACGGTTGGGCTCTTCGTCAGGCTCACGTAAAACGTTAGTCGATTCCTACATATGGAAACTAATTAATCGAGTTCATCTATCTTTCTGGCGATATTTTGTATCCAGCACACCCGAATAGTTCTGTTATCATATGTTGTGAATAATGTGTGCGATTTAGTTAGTTTTAGTTAGCGTTTTACGGCACTTGCAACACGATTAGGTCATGTGCCGAAGATTAGAGGTCTTACAAGAGAGAAACAAACATAAAAAGAAGGATATATAAAGACGATAGTTGTTTGATAGGAAGAAGGAACAAACCACACCATAGCACCCGACAACCAACCACCGATATAGTAAGTGAAAACCCGCACAAAATAGGTGGTCGTTGATGAGGTGTCTTTGATGTAGCTGGCCTGTCTCAGAACGCAGGGTGTCGGGGTTCAAGTTGCGTGCTTGAAGTTACCTTTGGTGATATTTGTAAGACTGTCAGATCAGTAGACTCTAATGTGTGGCTTCGAAAGTCGGTTGTGGGGCAACTGTGCCATGCCCCGAGAGCTGATCGTTTTCCTTACCTTGACACCGGCTTTTAGATTTGGGAAATCTGCTGAGTGAAAATTTATTCCGAAACTTAAGGTGAAGTGTTTTTGTTTACTCATTCCGGAAATCCCATATGCAACTTGGCCCCCAAGAAAACATTTCATTGCAATAAGTACAGGCTGTTGTAAGATAGTCCATTTGACTACACAGTAGTAAATGATACTTTAAACCTGTATTACTGTTCATTGAAATCGACTTACTTAAATCTTAAATTTCTCTCGTGAAGTGGTCGGCTCGCAGCGAATGCAATGTAACTCCAGCCTAACCTATCTTACTCACCAATTCAGATGTACCAATTCAGGCATCTCGCTGCCTGTGTACTCGCTTACAGCGGCTGCACTCTAATAATATTCTCTTGCATTAATATTCCTTTTTTGTATCCTTCTCTTTCCTTCTTTATCTCTTCAATGCGCGCGCTTTGAGAATTGGCCAGCCAGGAGCGAGCGAGGAAACGATCGAATATTTTGGGAGGGTAGCCGACACATACGCAGGGAAGCGACGAGATCCTCCCCGGCCACCCCAACCCCACCGCCTTTCCCTTTCCGTTGCTGTATTTCTTATTTTGTATTGCAAAACGAAGCCCAATATCTGACGGCCAGCCCGACGCCGTGAAGCGCCTAAGTGATTTTTGCTCATCAAGTTGGGTTACAGTTTAGCTGTGTCGAGATGGTTTGTTTGTTTGCTTTATTATTTTCCTACTTCATACATGTTGAGGCTTTATCCTTCTGGTGTTCTTCTCCCAAGTGTGTTGTGGTTTTGCCCTTGAAACCCGTACTGGACACTACCCGAGAAAGACCCTGTGTGTTATGAAATTCACCTTACACCTTTTGGACTACTTTGTGTGCATTCGTTGCTTTGGAGCTGGACACTTTTTCTGAACGTTTTGACAAATCACTCGAGACAGATTTGTTCTTTTCTCTGAACGGTCTGTGCGCCTCAGGATGGATTGCTTCGCTGCTGCTCTGTGGTAAGACACTTTAGAATGAAGGTTTATGCGCTGCCCCGCCCAAAGAAAAAAACTGTGATTCGGGTGTTTTGAAGAAAAAAAATGTTAACGCCAATTCCACTGTTAAGACGATTTAGGGGAGCCTCGTTATCTCATTCGGTATCTTGCGAGACTGAAATGTGGGCGACCGTGCTTCAAATCTCTGAGGAGTTCTTGAATCTTGACCGTGTAGCGAGTTTTGATTCTTTCTCGCGAATTTGCAAATTAAAAGATTTTTAAAAATGTATAATGTATTCAATTGAAGGGGGTGTTGAACCATGCCGTACTGACTGTCTAGACAGCCCACACCTGAAGCAACAGCGCTTCTCTTTCTCAAGTGCCATGTGCCCCTGACCATCGTTTATTTGGTTAGGGAACATATGGGCTGCTTTCAGTGTGACTTTCGACATGCAAAGTTCTGTGTAATCAGGCATCTGTTGTTTTGTATGTTTGCTTCGCATTCATTTATCTCCTCCTCACTATCTCATCCCTTTTCCCTCTCTATCTCAGCCATTGCCTGTTTATCTGTATGCCCCCTCCTCCTCATCCCCCCCTCTCTCTCTC
>NW_004797721.1:395735-397954 GCF_000002075.1 Aplysia californica | reverse complement strand
GTGTGTGTGTGTGTGTGTGTGTGTGTGTGTGTGTGTGTGTGTGTGTGTGTGCTTTTGTGTCGGTTGGGTGAGGTGGGGGAACAGGGGGTCGTTTGCTGGATTCTCTAATTTCGCCAAACATGACACCCTTCGTCTACGTCGAGTGCACTCCGGTGGAGGGAATGACCCCCGATGACCGGGAAGAGCTAGTAGTGGTGTCTCTGATGCTGGCCCCAGTGCCGAGTTTGTCAAGTTTTTACTGCAGATTTACTGCAGGGCCTCGCGCCAACCAAGACAGGGGCTGCCCCCGGCTCGTGTGTCTACACTGTATTGTTGACTTTGTTTATCTGCCAGATTTGCCGTCGACCGTGCTGCTATACAGTGTGTACGTGTGTGTGTGTGTGTGTGTGTGTGTGTGTGTGTGTGTGTGTGTGTGTGAGTGTGTGTGTGTGAGTGTGTGTGTATATGCATGTATGTGTGGGGTGCGTGCAGGTGTGGGGGTGCGTGTGTGTGCATGCATGCACATATGCGTGCGTATTAAGTTGTATAATATTGACTTCGCGTATGTGTCCGCCCGTTAGAGGTTTGTATATATGTGTACGTGTGTGTGTATTTGTGTTCTGTCTGTATGTAAAAGTATTCAGGAGGGTGTCTATCAGTGTGTTTGCCTGTTTCTATATTTTGGTGTCAATGTATGCTCTTGTCTGTCGCTTTGGCTATGTGTATAAGCCTGTCTGTCTGCCTATCGTGGGTGGTTGATGGATGCTCTGGTGTTGTTTGCTCCTTCTTTCCTATCAAACATCTATCGTCCCCCTATCATCCCCCTCCTTCTTTTTTGTGTTTGTCTCTCTCTTGTAACACCTTTAATCTTCGGCACTTGTATGACCTTATTGTGTTGCTAGTGCCGTAAAACTATTACTAAAACAAAATACGATGCCCATCTGTGCATGTGCCCGTCTGTTAATGCGTGTGTCTGTGTAAGCGTGCACGTCTGTTTGTATGTCTGTTTTGTATACTCGTGCGCTGAGTATGGATGGTTCGTGTGACCGAAAGTGTTTATCATGGGGATCTATTCGAATCTCTCCTCACCTCTGTCGAGGCCAGGGAGCGCTGGGGTCAGAGATAAGACGTCTACGGTCGTCGGAATTTCACGGTAATTCCACTGGATTTGGTGCTCAACGTTGTTTTATGGCACTGCTTACTGCATAAAAACCCTTCTTCTACTGACCCATGTTTGTCTTATGGGGCGTAACACCGGTACAAAGTGACTTGTTTGAAACATGAATATGGCTAGGTCAAGAAACCACACGATAAGACACCTCAGTCCAAAAGCCGGACCGATTCCACGGGTCTGGTCCAACGTTCCAAGCTGTGTACATTAGGTGATAGTGTTTGGTGTCAGGCAGAAGTCCCTGGCCTTATGTATGAGGATCTCGCTCGTGTAAGTGTAAGTCACTAAGTGTTCACAGGTTCTTGCTCAAAGAGCCACTGTTGAAGCGTTACAGCTCAGTACTCGAGGAGATAACAAGGGACTTTGGATGTTCAGCTGTGTGTGGTGCCTTTTTTGTTGTTTGTGCATTTAAGTGGGGGTACAATTTGTGTTCCAACGGAGGTTCTCGAAAAGTCAGTCTTATTCTCCTTGGAATTTTTTGTTGTTTTTGTCTTTTTGGACTTCAATTTGAATTGAACATGTCGACAGTTGGAGTTTAAACTGGAGTCATTCAAACGTATTACGGTGAGAAAGTAAAGCCGTACCTCGTGATGATAAACAGTTACCAATTAAACGGGATCTGGCACATGTTCCCTATGGCATTTTTTCTCTCTCTTTTTTAAGGTATCTTTATTAAATCCATTAGTTTACAAGAACTGGCTAGTCGTTTTGAGACAAGTGTAAGAGAGAACGGAGCCTTGTGTTTTTTAATGAGTAGTGCTTGGCTTCTTGCACTTCCCTCTTCTGCGTCTTCATCCTCCAGCTCTTTATATACGTTGTCGGAAGGTATCTCTAGTTCGTTCTATTTCGTTTCTCTTCCTCTGTAGGTTCCCTGTGTCATTTTTTTTTCAGTGAAAAAATATAAGGCCTTGATGATGTGCTTTTCTTTACTTCTCAGACTCACGCTGCCCATCCTTTGTCCTTTTTCGTCGCTGTCGTGGTCGTGGTGGTCGTCTTCGTCTTCGTCTTCGTCTTCGTCTTCTTCTTCTTCTTCTTCTTCTTCTTCTTCTTCTTCTTCTTCTTCTTCTTC
>NW_004797721.1:391924-393766 GCF_000002075.1 Aplysia californica | reverse complement strand
CCCCCAGCAAAACAACCAACAACAAGCAAACAAAAGATAATAATAGCAACACAACAGTCTCCCCGGGTAGGTTGTTGCCCAGTTCACTGTGCCCCCGTGTGAATAGATTTTTGTTTGTGGTATGAAAATGCTCGAATCGCTTGATTTTCTGTGGCTTTTCTCAGCTTGATTTTTTTTCGGTCCAACCTGGTATAAAGGCTTTGGATGACAATTTATAACCCCCGTTTTCAGTTGTTAAACATATCCCAAAAACATGATTTCTGATCACGTACTTTGCAATTATACGTGGGTGGTTGACGGGTGCTCTGGTGTGGTTTGCTTCTTCTTTCCTATGAAACATCTATCGTCCTTATCTCCCCTTCTTCTTTTTTATGTTTGTTACTCTCTTGTAGCACCTCTAACCTTCTGCCTAACTTTCTGGCGCTCATATGACCTTATACAATTGCGAGCGCCGTAAAACCTCTACGTGGGTGGTTGGCGCGTGCTTTGGTGTGGTTTGCTCCTTCTTCCCTATCAAACATCTATCATCCTGATCTCTCCTCCTTTTTTATGTTTGTTACTCTCTTGTAACACTTCTAATCTTCGGCACTTATATGACCTTATTGTGTTTCAAGTGCCGTAAAACTCTTGTAAAACAACAACACCAACCTCTATCAAAATTAAAACTAACTGCTATTATACATATGAACATTCATTATCTCGGCTACGCTCCATACCGACAGCAGATGGTAGGTTTTCGCCAGTTGTACTTTTTGGCGTAAGTCACAGGCCAAACCGCCAAAGAGATAAAATAAATGTTTGCTTGTTGCCTGTTCCCCCTGGTACAGTCGTTTTCACCTCGAGCTCCGACAACTGACACACTGCACCGGCCATGCATGACGCGATCCGCCTGCGCCCACAGAGGTCGGGGGAAAAGAGGGAGTAATCAACTTTTTCCTTGAGTGCATCTTTAACTAGTTAAGTAACTTAAGTGTCTTGCTGGGTTGTGGAGCTGGCGACCTTTGTGTGACCCCCACCCCGGAGCATTAAATTTTTTAATTAGATTTGTTTGAGGTAGGAGGATCTCTGTCAACCAGTGGGTGTAGCGTCAAGGTTAGGTTTGTGGCGGTTGCTTTCAGGAACCGAGAGTTCGATACCCGTATGGGGAGGGTTATTATTTTAAAATTGCGTATCTCCGTCCGTCTGATAAGGACATTGTCCGTTTCATCCCAGGCTGTCACTGACAGGCAGGATCGAAACAGTCGGTTCTTTTGTGTGTGTGGGGGGGGGAATGACACCTACAGTTGTACTTACATAAGGAGGCTCTCCGATTTTAAGTCGTCCAAACAAAGTATGTAAAAAGGTTTTCGTTTACACCGAGGAGTATGGTTACGCCAGTGGGAAATTTCCCGCCTCACTTTTAAAAAATATAATAAATGCAGATCCACAGTCATCCATTTGCATTATTTGTCAAACGTTTAAATAAGATACGTGTGTCAGTACTAACACCGTCTTTGTTGCCTATGCGCCGTCGGTCTTTTACGCCACCTTGAGGTTATGACGTCACTGTGAATATTATTAAAGAGTCATGAAAGTCTATGGTCTGCTGGTCGGGGGAACTATAATTCTCTCTATAAACAGTAGTAAATGGTGCATGTCGTGTAATCACTCGTCTGGCGTAAGTCTGTGGTTTGTGAAGGTGCCAGTGACGCCCCTGAGGGGGTCCTCGTCGTGTTTTGAAAGCCACTGTCAATTGGACGGCATGTTTGTTTCTGCACTTGTGCGGGTAATGGGAGAGTGTCTCTTGGAGACTTTACATGTATGTTTATTCACTCCAGCTCCTTTTTGTTTCTCTCTACCCCC
>NW_004797721.1:386541-389720 GCF_000002075.1 Aplysia californica | reverse complement strand
GTTTGTTTGTGTGTGTGTGTGTGTGTGTCTTGGTGAACAATTCTCCAAATTACAGTGGAATCGAAAAAGAATTTTAGACAAAAAAATTCTTTATAGTAGTTACAGTGAATGATGATAGAAGTCTTTTTACCGTATACATGTACAGCATGATAACATTCCTCGTGTATAAATTGCTTTTGCGCTCTTGATTCTCATGTTCCAATTAATGTCTTAACGTTTTTAATGTTATATGGTTTTGTTATTGTCGTTGTCACCGTGACCTGCCAAAGAAGCAGCCACGTACCATTATGTAAATATTTATTAATCAATTTATATATTTTTAAAAAATATGAATGCGTATACGTTTTTTTTCTTTTTGTCTGTCTCTGTGCTGTGCACTAGTACCCCCCTTCTCTCTTTTTTTAAAGGGAAAAAAACCCGAGAAACTTTTTGCTCTACGTGATGTGGTCAATAAGTAAACAATACATGTAAATCAGATTGCCTCTCTGAGTGAAGCAAAATTCACAGATAAATTCAAAAAATTCATGCCCGGCTGCTTCGCCTGATCTGTTTCGAGTAAAAAGTAAATGGACAGCCGTGGTGTATTTTAACTATAAAAATGCGCAGGCAATAAGCCGGAGTGCATCAGCCTATGTGGATACCCGACTCCGGCAATGTTTTCTCCGAGCACACAGTTGGACTAAAAAAGTTCCGAGTCCCTCTTTTGAAAGCTAAAAATTCTCCCAAGTTCGTTTCCTCGGTGTCTTTTTGGAGACATCTCCAGGCTTTAATCTCTGCGTCCGTATCGTTTAATTGAGCTAGGGAAGATGCCTCTGTGTCAATATCCTCACCTCTCTGTGTGGTTGCTGAGAGGGGGGGGGGGTGGAAGGTGGATGCCTCCGATGATTGGCCCTAGGATTGGGCAAAAGAGAAGAAGGCGCCACGAGCTTATTGGAATCGCAAAAGCGGCCATTTACTGGGTGTGTACAGCCTTTGGGAATTATGGCAAACTCTCGACGCGGGTGGGGGTCGTCTGCATATCTATCTTTTTTTTTCCATTGTTAGTTTTGAGTAAGTACTGAATGTTTTGGGTTATAACTGCTTATTGTCGTGCTGATTTGACCTACGCTACAACTCAGCTCTGTCATTTACCGGACAAATGAAATCTAATCTATTTGTTTTGACATGGTACACATAACATGTTGAGCACTTCGAACTTCCGCTCTGCAGAAGCAGGGTGTTGCCCACGATAACCTTCTGTATGTATCTTTACCTGTTTTTTTTCTCTACTTTCGAAAATAATTAAAGGGTAAAATCACTTTCAACTTCACAAAAGCGAATATGACAAGTGGGTGTCTGCAATTTGTTGCGATGCATTCACTGTCATTGTGCACCCAGTCCCTTTCCTCATCTCTGTGGCCAATGTCCATGCGCCCGAGGAGAGTGCAAATACGAATAAGATAGATTTGAACATCTTAGATCACTCCTGCCAGGACGGATGTGTCCCTTTAACAAACAAAAAGGCAATTTAAAAAAAAACCATTGTGTCTTTTTGTTCTAGTTGGTCGGTTCGTGCCCATGTTATGACATTGTCTCTTACATCCTGTCTGTCTCCCCCTTCTCTTTTTTTTCTTGCTATGTTTTTTTTTGTCCGCTGAAAATACCTATCTTTAACGTTTTTTATACTTCGATACCAGTTCCAGCTATAAATGCTCTCTAATGTTCAGCGACGCTGGTTGTGGCCTTGGTCTGCCCTGCGAAAGTTCCGAGTTTCAAATCGGAATAGGGTCCTGGTAGTTTTTTCTTGTCATTAGAACGTTTATCTGCCGGCCCAGTGTCCTGACATGGACCAGGTAGCCAGCCATCAAATTGGCTTATCTTGTGTTCAGTGGGACAGAGAACAGCAGCACGAACAATCGTTTTCTAAAGGCAACAGCAGTCTGTCTACTGTTTTAGCCAAACTTCAGACTCGAGATCCATCGTCTTCAGTTCTCCTCCTTTTTGTTTTTGTTACTCCCTTTTAATACCTCTAATCTTTGTCGCTTACATGAACGAATTGTGTTGCAAGTATCGTAAACATAAACAAAAAACTCCAAATCTGGCTTTTGTTTTCATTCTATGGTATCCAGGTTATGGCACTGTCGACCATTTGATGCCGTTTGTACATACGACTTTATGTTGGTGCTCCAGTGTAGTCTGTACCCTCTACCTCTTTACCGTGTTACTTTAGTTTTGTTCTATTCTCGGCGATATCTGGGTGTTTTTATTTTGGCTCGTTATGAAAACTTCAGCACAAAGATTGGGCTCTCACTCCACTGACCTTTTGACCTCGTCACTGTCATTGCCCCGCGTGGCTGACACCCCCGTCCCTGTCCACAATAATTAATAATCTGTCCGTCTCCTACCTCTCCTGGTCTCCTCCTTGGATACGCTACACGGTTGATTGCTACGATCTTCCAGATTTCCGTTTCTGTATCGACAGGCCCGACGGTCCCGTACCTCCGTCGCATCCATCTTAATAATATCCCGACGATCATGTATCCCTCCCCACCCCACCCCACCCCCTTTTTTCTGTGCCCTTCTAGCCCCTCCCCTTCTTTCCACGGACATTAATAGTCTGTCATGCTCCATGTCTTATCCCCTCCCTCCATCCCTGCCTTTTCCCCCATTTTGAGTGCATTTACGATATATGCCAATTTGTCTTTCTTCGCCAGGACCTGTTGCGTAATGCCCTCATAATATTTGAGCTCTTTCGTCTTCCCTGTTTCCTCTGTCGTAAGCCCTAATTGGATATTTCAATATTATTGCTCCTGTCACAGCTGATGTCTCTGACTTCTTCCTCCATCTTACCCTACCTCCTCTTTGAAAATGTCTCCTCGTCTCTTTGTCCTCGTCTGTCTTTCTTAAATAATAATAATAATAATGGATTGCATTTATATAGCGCATATCCACTTATGCAATGCTCTATGCGCTTAACATGATACATTATTATGGATTTACAAATCAATTTTAAAGGTACATAGTGTTACATACTCGGGCACACACATCCACGCACGCACGCACGCACCACACACACACACACACACACATACACACATACGTACATATGCACATACGCACATACAAACTCACAACGATCGATCTTTATATTGTTATTGTAGTTACCCTCCCCCTTTCTTCAGGTGCTGCCGACCCCCCCC
>NW_004797721.1:385594-385860 GCF_000002075.1 Aplysia californica | reverse complement strand
TGGTAGTGGTAGCGTCGGCGGTAATTGTTGTGGTGGTTATGGAAATATTAGCAGCTTTGGCAGTGGTAACAATCTTACCAGCCTCCTGTTAGAGTGTTAGCGAAGACCGTAGATTTAGTTGAACGAACTATATGTACTTTGTCTCCGATAATAAATGTACCCTACTCATGGGTGGTCGTCGGTGTTAAACATTGGAGGTGTGCATCAAATCGTTCAGACGTGCTTACTTAGGCCCAGTTTGTATAAGCCTTGATGAATCTGGGGGG
>NW_004797721.1:379021-384782 GCF_000002075.1 Aplysia californica | reverse complement strand
ACCCCCCCCCCCCAAGTCTCAACGGTCATGCCGTACTGAAAATGCCTCCTGCGTGTGAGTCTGAGCCACACGTGCACTACGTTTGGTTTCCGTCAGGTAAAAGTTCCCGTGTGCTTGAGAGGTCAGCAAGCTTATAGGAAGCGGTTTGTTTATAAAAATATAAGTTTAAAGACTACCTGTTGCCGAAGGTATCTGCATTTTAAGTACCGTAATAACTGTTCTTCTTTTGCCCTTCGTATAACTACAAAGACGCGGATGCTACACTGTTGATGGGTTACGTGTGCCCGTGCTAGAGACAGGATACAGAGTGCATCTTAAAAATTACGTCTACATACCTGCGTGTGACTCAGCAACAGGTTTTTAAGTAGAAAAAAATATGTCGCAGCTTGTTAAAACGCTTTCATTTATTAGGAGCTGAAAGATCTCAAAATAGATTGTGCCTAGCAGAGTGGCAACTTACTTCTAGAAATAGCATGGGTGTGTATTTCTGCTTCACATTGTTGTGGTTTGGTTTTCTTTCTTTTTATATTTTGTGAGGAATAGCAAGCCAACGATATTCTCTACTTCTGTCTTACGTCTATTTTATTGGCATTTCTCTCTCAGAGGTCTAGTTTGTTGGCTGTCGTTCGTGGTGGCTTCTCTACGATGAGTGTTTCTTGCCATGGCAGGAGAGTACCATGTGTTGTCCATGATAAAAAAAATTGTTTCAGTTGGATTCTAATCGTGTTGTACGATTTTTTGCCCTATTATAAAAATTATAGTGCGGTCAAAAATTCGTGGTGCAACTTATCCTCAAATATCTCTTTAACGGGTGAATCAATGTGATCTATACTTTGCATAACAGTTTGTATCTATTTGTCTTAACTAAATCATATTTTTTCCAGAACAATTGAGGCTAGATTAAAAAACGTTTCTTAATAACTTTATTTAAAATCCTTTAAATCTCTGTCACACGTAAAATGGTATTGTTCACAGCACTTCCCGTTTCTCACACACATTCTAATTGCATGGCCTACGTAACAGCTCATCGATGACAATTTTTACTTGCAAAACTTGTTACAAGAAATTATTGTTATAGTGAACACATTTTTTGCACTCATCGATTACAATTTTTACTTGCAAAACTTGTTACAAGAAATTATTGTTATAGTGAACAAATTTTTGCACTAATGGCTCTCAAAACAAGCGTTCAATAAGCATAATGTCCCGATTAGAAAAACCTTACGGATTTGCTATTAAAATCAATGTTGTCCCAGCTGTAAACATTTAAAAATCTGTAGAAACCACCCACTTGGACTTTTTATTAGAATTTATTAAGGAGTTTTCTAGAATACAGCTTGCAGGTGTTTACAAAAATAGTTGAGAAGATATTTGAAAATAAGTCGCACCACGAATTTTTGACCGCACTATAGTTATGGTGTCAACTAATGATGCATGGGCATTGATTTGAGGAATTTTTACAAGTGTGGCGTAGTAAAATGCTTTGTTTAGAGGTTCATATGTTGGATAAAGCCAGTCAACATGTGAAGAATACCGGCACAATAAAGTCTATGTGGGTCTTTCGTCAGTAGTGCCTATGAATCATTGAATCACCGGACTGCAATCTGAGCTCGTGTTTGTGTCTGAGTCTAACCGTATGCTATTTGACGATTTCTTTAAGACCTTACTCTTTGTGTCATGACAATCAGGTGTCAGTTGGAGCGCACTTTTATATCGCAAAAAAATGTGTTTAAAGGGCTGTTGAGCGTGTCCTCGTACATATTATGTTCATATTCGGCGTGGCCTATCCGCCTGGCTGTATGTGGACCTTTTTGTGAAGAACTCGCGCTGGCATCAAGCGCACTACAAGTACGTGTCCAGATGTTTGGCGATATGGGACTTCTGTATTGCTAGACCACCGAAAACAACTCAGTGACAGGTGCCACCACCACAATAACGGCTCAAACAGCTATAACAAGTTCTAGATCAACAACAATAAGGCAGCAACGCAAACCTTTAAGAATAACAGTTACCCGGTCTCCTTATGTTCGTGTACGTGCTCGGAAGACCCCCAGACGAGTCTGGCCAGGCGCCCACCAGTCGCAGAAGTCACTGCTCCGAGCCCACACCCCCGACACAATCTCCCCATGTTGGTCCGACCAGACCTGGCTCAGTCTCTGGTGAGCTGCTTCCTCTCGCGCCGGGAGAGTCTTGCCGTCCTTCGCCTTGGTCTGTTACTTGCACACCCAGATCTAACAACTCCGGGCGTCTCAGTCGGAAAGATGTGTACGCAAGGGGACACAGCTCTAGCTTGGACGGAGACCAGTCTCCTGCCCCCAGCATTAGTAGTCACGATGGGTCACTCTGGGGACAAGAGAGTCTCGATCAAGATAATAACGACGTGTTTTACGAACAGCCTAGCCGACTTCAGAGTCCTCTCAGTGGGTTCAAATTCAAATCCTTCGTCGGTGAAACGACTGCTATGTCGTCTTACTACGGGCAGTTCGCCACGTGGTCACCAGTGCTGGAAGATAGTCGTAAACGATTTGTACCGAATGGAGGTGACGGTGGGGCTAGGTTTGTGGAGGAAATGTGCTCTGACCAGAGGATTGTCTCTGTCCAGAAGGAGAATACTGTTCACAGGGTCCTTCGCCACAGGTCTGCCTGCGAGCAGCGCATGGTAAGAGATAACCACCACCCTGTCCGCAGCAGCTGGACGCCCCATGAGTCTGATAGGGCCCGCAGTTCAAGTACCCCTGCGTCGGTCTCGAGGTCGCAGTTTCCGCACGAGCCGTCGGTGTTTTCCGTTGGATTTCGTCAGCCAGAACAGCCTGGGAACTCTTTTGGTTTCCCTGATTTTCTCTCCCCGTACAGTAATACTCTTCCAACAGTGAAACCGTTTTCTCAAACGGACTATTGGCACCGCACTGCTGTCTATGTCGGTGAGACGGGCCCGGGTTCGAATCCTCTGCATCATCCACCGCACGGACACGAACCCCTTTCCTTTGTTCGCCAACAATTTGTGGACGCGTCGGTTACGCGAGAGTTTTCTTTGCCTCATGAGATGACGAATGCACCTCGGGCATATCATCACTTCTCTCAGAACGACCAGTCCTGGCATTTTCCTCTCTCTGACACGGGACGAAGGCCAGGATTCGGCCGTGCCGCAAGCGCTGATAGCTCCCCACGCCACGGGTATGCTCCTTGTACTTCCGTGGCGTCGCCTTCAGTAACTCGTTCCAGGGTCTCGACGCCTTATGGCAAAGAAAACGTGTCTGTGTCCAAGGAAGATGGAGACTGTCTGTTTGCAAGGACTCGTTTATCGAGTTGGCCTTCTTCTGAAGTGGAGAGATTTCACGAAACCCTTTCAAATCAAAATTGCCAGTCCAGGGAGTCGAACATCTCGAACCCAGCACTCTGCGATTGCCCCACGTGCCTCAGACAGAGCCGAAAGGCACCTGGGCGCGACGTCAGTTACATGCTAGGACGTCATACCGTGCGCTCGTCCACTCCCCCTTTTCCTCCCGCGGGGACCTTGGATTCCATGACTTGTGTGAGTAACGATAAGAGTAAAACTGACGGTGGAAATGGTAACGGTGGTGTTGGATCTGGTCTGGCGAGAAAAGACATACCGCACGGGGTGTATTTCTCCTCGACAAAACAGCGTAACCTAATTATTTCACCCAGCACTCTGCCCAGCTCACCAACAGCGCAGCGTGACCTAATTATGTCATGTGGCTCGATGACCACGCCCCCTGCGTCACGCGGCTGTGACCTTCGGTCGAGGACACTGGACGAAGCGAGGAACAGCAGATCACCGCTCGCCGGACCCTCTGAGCCACGAGTCAGGCGGTCTCAAGCATTCGAAGGAAACAGGTACCTTATTGATATATCCATAAAACAGTGTCTAACGACTCTTTGTTTTGTGAATATAATTCCTGTTCGTAATTATATACATGTATGTATTTGTGTCTTTTTCCTCCGCTACTTCGCTAACGTGCTGCGTTTGGTTGGTGGGTGCTCTGGCGTGGTTTGCTCATTGCATTTATTGTAAGTGCTTCTACTGTCTTCTGCTGGTTTAATGTGGCCATTATTGTGCTTATTCTGAGAAGACATCTCTCAACAGCCAAACGGATAACAGTGAGATTACGATACAATACTTAACAGGGCTACATTCCTGCGCTGCTGACATATGTAATTGTGTAGTACATGTATATGACTTTTGTTTAGGTGCTTGTGTGGCTGCTTTTCACCAATCTCCTGTCTCTGCTTTTGTGCGCATGCCGATGTTTTTATCAATTTGACAAAGTTCTTTCTTTTTCTCTCTCTCTCTCTTTCTCTTTCAGTCTCTCTCTCTCTCTCTCTCTCTCTCGTTCTCTCTCTCTCTCTCTCTCTCTCTCTCTTTCTCTCTCTCTCTCTCCCTCTCTCCCTCTCTGTGTGTCTGTCTGTCTGTCTGTCTCTCACTCCCTCCCTCCCTCCACTCTATCCATGAACCTTCCCCCTTTAAACACCCCCTCCACGACTGTTCACACGCACGAAAGCTAAGCCGAACCATTTGCTCGCTCTCCCGACCTTTCCCATTCTTTTTGTTTGTTTGATAACCCCCTCTCCCGTTCTAAATATAGCGACACAGAAATAGAAAGCAGTAAATATCGCGAGGTTAGTTTAGGAGAAGCTAAATGAGAAGGGGAATTCGCAGGGAAATACTGATATTATATAAATACCACTCTCCGAGCGCTGGGTTCGATTTTGTGTAATTGCTACTTTGCCTGGTAATTATTCACGAACGGCAAGCTCCTTCCTCGGAATTCGAAAACGAACAGAGATGTCGACCGCTTATGATAAAGGCAGACTTTAGGTGGAAACATGTCTACAGTCACAAAAACACAAACGAGAGGACAAATGGACGAATCGAGCTTTGGGAGGGAGGTTCCTCGTAGGATGAAGAAATTGCTAGGTTCGGGCAAGTGTTCATAAAAAATAGAGATGTCTGGCAATGGGCAAACCGAGGACCGATAAGAGCTGCAATCAGAAAAATAGACTATGGAAATGGATGGGACACACGCTCGCTAAGAACCCCAGAAATGTCACTAAACGGACCCTGAAGTGGAATCCTCAATGAAAGAGCAGAGATCGTCCGATGAACGCATGATACAGAGCTGTGTACGCTGATTTTGGGAAGATTTGGGCTGACAAGGGCTGAGCTGTGGCGGAAGAATGAGGACAGAGACGTCTTGATAGATTTTATAATGTGACCTGTGCTCCTTTGGGAGTGTTTAAGGTAGATGGTGACAGGTGGCCTCAGACGCTTCATTAAAGAAACGTAAAGATCTATATGAAAAATATGATGTATTGAGTAACAAAGGGAGCTCCTCAAAATCAGCGCAAATACCGCTGGTCACTTCCGCACCACAGAAAAAGTAATAGTACCGAGTTAATGCTTTAAATAAGAATTGTGCTTTGGATTTTTCATCATAGCTAACCTCCATTCCGCTGAAACAGATAAGGCATATTGGCAGAAAGCACTTTGCGTTACACACCACCATCCGCGGCCTCGTGCGTAGCAAATAGTATAGGTAACAGCATCCCTGAATTCATGGACATATTATGGTAACCTTATCTTTGAAATGGTTACGCCAGGTTTTTGTGTATTGTTCTGTTGTTTTTATGTGGTTGTTTGTTTGTCTTTGTTTGTTTTGTTGTTGTTTATTTGTCCTTTGTTGTCGTGTCTTTGGATGTATGGTTTTTCGTGTGTTGTTGTTGGAGGTGGAGAGAGGGGGGG
>NW_004797721.1:377783-378921 GCF_000002075.1 Aplysia californica | reverse complement strand
GGGGCATGGAGATCTTTCATACTATTGTCAATTTTTGACGTTTTATGTTACTTTTTGGGTCTCCTGTCTGGTCGCGTTATTACTTCAGTTGGTGGCCTTGGTTCAACTTTTAATTGTGACATTTTTGTATTTGAGTTGCTAGTTGAATATCCGTGTCCTACGTTCATCTTTGCCAAAAGCTGAATTGGCAGTCCCATTATAAATAACATTTCTGCTTTGAGCATAAAGGGCATTGAACGACCTCTATCGCTGTGCCACCTCTGTTGTTCACTCCCCCCCCCTCCCCCCAGGCGTTCTGGGGACTAAGCCGATAATGATAACAATAATATTCAGTTGCCTTTCTCAAACGGCTGTAGTGTACCGTAGCACCGTGGCCGAGCGGCTATTTTTTGCCTTGGTGTGAGTACACCTGGTATTGTCTGTCGGTTGTCTCGTCAGAGCAAAGTTGTGTGTGTGTGCGTGTGTGGTGTGTGTGTGTGTGTGTGTGTGTTTGTGTGTGTGTGTGTATGTGTATGCAATCCCGCGTGTGTGTATGAAGGTGTATGTGCCAGTTGATACGAGTGCAAGTATAATTTGTGCTTGCTTGGGGGAAGGGTGGGCAGAGAGACAGACAGACAGGCAGACAGACCGGGAGGAGGTAAGTGGGATGGGGATGAGAGGGTACAGAAAAGGTGGTGTTTGGTTGGGGGGGGGTATATTTTCATTAAGGAATTGTTTTGTCTAGACAAACTCTTAGAAACCCTTAACGACCATTACGGATTCCCTGCAGAAGTCCCGGTGATGTTGATGTTTCTCTTGTATATATGGATGAGGGAGAGGGTAAGTTCTTGGCCGTTCTTTCTTGGTTCTAACCGAAGCAGGCATTGAAATGATGGACAGGCATAGGCAGTTAATTTAGGTAGTAAAACGGCTTTTTATGAATAACTTTCGATTCCTCTGGAGTTGAACAAAACTGATAATATCTATATTTTGTCCTTTTAGGAATTATTTTTTTTTTCGTAGTTGAAGTGCCACATCTGAAAACACTTTTTCCACTAGATGAAAAGGCTTTTACTGCCTTACTAACAGCGGCTAGAATTACTTTCGTACTATCTGATGAGTAAAATGCACGTCCGGTTATGCCTTTGGAAGGAGGGGG
>NW_004797721.1:375347-376811 GCF_000002075.1 Aplysia californica | reverse complement strand
AGAGAGAGAGAGAGAGAGAGAGAGAGAGAGATGAATATTCCCATGAATGCATACATACACAGGCATGTGTGGGTGTGAGGAAAAGAGAGAGAATACAGTTTGTTATTCGTTGAGGATACAGCAGATGGAACAATAAATAACCAGGCCTATTGGCCCTTATAAATACCGGTCGCTGCATTATGTTTAGAAGACATCAACAAGATAATAACGGACACGAGTCAGCCCCTCCCCTCCGACCTTGTAACTGGCGAGGGCACTATTGTCGTGAAGCCGATGTGTAGACAGGTGGCGGGGCCCTGGGGACCGCCGACTCCTCTGTGTGTGTGTGTGTGTGTGTGTGTGTGTGTGTGTGTGTGTGTGTGTGTATGCAGACTCTGGCTGCCTGTACACGCCTACTGACGTCAGGCCGTCACGTCTTCTAAAACCTGTGTTTTGGTCTGTCACAGAATTCAGAAAACAGACAAAAGGGGTCGGTTTAAGACTTATAATTTGTCGAGAGATTTTTTGGGGGGTTTTAATAGTAGAGGGTTTTACGGCGCTCGCAACTGCATAAGGTCATATGAGCGCGCGGGACAGACCTAATACTTTTAGTTGGTAGGAAATTTTGAATTTTGCCCGGGTGGCGGCCGAAGCCTACTCTTATTGATTTTAGACCACCAGGGGATCTTTAACGAGCGCAACTTGCATACGGGCCCTCCGAGATTTTTCGCTCTTGTCCGAGAAGTGATCTGGTTTGCCGCCATATTGATTGAACGACCACCACGCCTATGTCGAGCGGACAAGGTTGTGTAAGTTGTCTGTGCTCCCCCCCCCCCTCTACGCGCACTCGCACACACACGCACACGCACACGCACACACACACACCTTCTTATACAGCTTCCCTAATGATGTGATGCTTTTCTTATGACAGTTATGGCACGACCTTTCTGACTTTATGGTGGCATCTTCTCTGGGTACCACCTTTGTCTTTCTGACTTTGGGATGGTATCTTTTGTATGTTTCTGCCCTGTCCCTCGTATCCTTCAATCGCCAGAATGTTATGATCTGATCCAGGCAGTATAGGAAACATAGGTCTCGGAGACCCATTGTGTGAACCCGCCTTTGGGGTGATGTCTATAACAATTAAATCGCCCCCCCCCCCTCCCCCAACAAAACAACAAAGACAAACAACAAAAACAAACAAACAAACAAATAAACAAATAAACAAAACATAAACAAAACCTGTTGAGGCGTGCATGGCAACGATCAATAAGTGACTATTATAGTGCTGTATCCCAAAACGAAGAACCACCTGTCTTTTTTCCATTTCTGTGTGCCGTCATTTACGCAATAGCAGCAGCTGTTTGTTCCCAGCTTCCCGGCGATCGGCTTTTTACCGCGATCATCAACGGCGTAAATAACAACGTGTGTTCTGTTTGAGACCACAGTAATGAAGGTCATGCTTGGGCACACCCCCATCCCCCC
>NW_004797721.1:373313-375199 GCF_000002075.1 Aplysia californica | reverse complement strand
TCTCTCTCTCTCTCTGTGTATGTGTGTGTCTCTGTCTCTCTCTCTCTGTCTTTCTCTCTCTGTCTTTCTCTCTCTCTACCTCTCCTTTTTCCTTTTACTTTATCTCCCTCTCCCTCCCTCCCTCCATTTCCCCTTCCCCTCCCCTTCCCCCTTCCCCCGTTTTCCCATTCACTACTTTACAGAATGTGTTATAGTCTTCCTTTTGCCTCGGGTTGTGCTGCTTGTTGCTGCTTGTTTTGGTATCGCTGCTGTCTTGAGACTTGTGCTTGTCTCTCTTTTGATGGGGAAACCCAAGGTTTTTACTTTGTTGTTGACGGAGAAGCTGCTGATGGGGTAAATGGTGTATATGTCTTGTCATTATCTTACGCCTCATTGCCATCGTTACCATCACCATCATCATCATCATCATCATCATTGGTATTTATTACAATTATTTATTACGATTATTATTTATTATTATTATTATTATCATCATCATCATCAATTTGGTTAATTCAGGACATCCACCCCTCTTCTACGAATAGCCTTTTCCCATTTCACATTTTTTAAATTATACTGTTTAAAATGGCAACCTGTCTATGTCTAAGTCTGCTATTTTCCTCTTCGACAATGCCCAGGTGGCCGTCTTAAACGATTTAGACTTTTCCTGAAGAGGTTGCTTCTCCCGAAAGATTGTTCCTCCTAGGATTTTCTTTTGTAACGTTCCGCTCGTCATTTTTTAATTTGATTCTGTTGTGAATGTTATTTGAAAGACAATCATCTCTTCCCAAGACAGTTGTTTGGGGTGGTGTGAGAGGTAAAAAGAAGGATGTGCCATTTCACCCATTTTGTTTCCGTTTTTTCTTCGTGGAGCATGGTCACAAGTGGTTGGAGGGCGCAACTAGTAGGTCCTACTTCTTTACTTTCTCTCTGTTGTTTCTATCTCTACCTTTCCCCAGCCCTAAATGACCGTTATTGTGTCGACGTGCTTCTCTTTTTTACTTTAACAAACATTTTTTACTTTAACAAACAAACAAATAGAACATGGTTTTTGGCCAGTACACGAAAAAGAAGGTTGTGAAGCTAAAGCTACTTGTAAATAACGTTATTTTAGCTCAGTTCTTTCCATGCTTGGCGATATGGCCCACTAATGAGCGATTTTATCATTTGGATGGGCAGTGGGGATTACCCGGGTAGTGACAAATAACGACATGAGGGCGGGAGGAACGAAATTTGTTGCCACTTGAAGGCTTCAGAAGTAGGCGCAAGCCAAAAAAAGGTTGACAAGTACTGCTGAAGTGCGTCGACCAGGGCTCGACTTTGATTTCCGTTTTGCCTCCTTTTTTCATTCTTTTTATTTTATTTTTTTGCTATTCATTTTTATTTTGTCTCGTCATGTCTTTTGTGCGAAGTTCAAGTGTCCCGGGCTCCGGATGCTGATGGGTTTGTCTCTCATCTCTCTTCAACTCTTCAACTCCCCCGTCTGTTTGCGACCACCCCCGCAGGCCAGCCTTGTCTTGATCATATTCTTAATACCTACTTCTCCATCACCCCCTCAACCTTTGCCGTTTCCAGTTTCTTCGAAAGTGGAGCGTAAAAGGTTAATTATGTCTCTTGTTTTCCACTGTCCGTCTGTCTGCCGGACGGCCAGCTTGTCTACACCTGTACACCTATCTGTCTGTCTGTCTGTCTGTCTGTCTGTCTGCCTGCCTGTCTGTCTGTCTGTCTGCCTGTCTGTCTGCCTGAACGCATGCTTGCCTGGCAGTTTATTTTGCCTATCTGTAGTGTATGTCTGCCTGGCTGACAGTGTGTAGGCTACACATGTCTGCTTTCTCTCACAAAAGCGTGTTCATCGCTCTTGCTTGCGCGCGCGAACAAACGCGCGCGTGCACTCACACACACACACA
>NW_004797721.1:369744-372033 GCF_000002075.1 Aplysia californica | reverse complement strand
TCTCTCTTTCTCTCTCTGTCTGTCTGTCTGTCTGTCTGTCAGTTGACGTGAGTATGTACCGGTACCGTCGCTGCCACTCACAGAAGTGGGCCGCGGCTACTGTTGTGACAAGCCTCACGGCCCGTATCCTGACTTTACTGATTAACCCCGACATCCTTGTGGACTCGCTCAGCCTACCAATGGCCATTGAGGTGAAATGTTTTGACGGGAGCAGAGTAAAAAGCACGCTCCCGGAACCTCGCCCCAAATTAAACCACGAAAGAAGCACCATAAGTCAACGTTCGTGAGAACTACATGTATAATAATATATGCCCGTGTGTGGGCGTTTGGCGCGTGCTCGTTTATACAAGCTTGCTTGTGTTTATATTTAGAGATTGGGGAAAAGACGAGATAGATAGATAGATAAATAGTATATAGTTTGTGTGTGTGTTTTTGTATAGATTTATATATAAAATAGTGTGTGCGCGCGCGCGCGCGCGCGTGTGTGTGTGTGTGTGTGTGTGTGTGTGTGTGTGTGAAAAAGAGAGGGAGAAAGAGAGTGTGTGTACGAAAATTATGTAAAAGAATGTGTTTTAATATTCATGAGTTAGATAACACATTGTGAGTGCGACCGCGCCAGTTGCCGCTTCGTGTTTCCCGTTCATTATGGGGTCCTCTCAAATGATGTGTAAGCGTGTGTTTATAGGTATAGAGCAAGGAATGACAGACGCCATATGTGACTGCTAGAATATAGGGTGGGGTCAGAGCGACTGTTCATGTGCTCTGTAGTCGTGGTGCAGATAATATGTTCTTAATCGTTTGTGCGAAACTAGTACGTGGGAACAAACGTGATTTTCCACAGAATTCACTAGGCTAATACAGCTTAATTAATGTTCTTCTGTTGTCCTCGTCAACGACAGCAGGGACGGAAACAAAAAGGAAAAACAAAAAAAAACACACAAAAATTAAGATCAGTAGCAACAACCACAACAGCAGTAGCGACAAAAGTAGAATCTTGTGGACAAGGGAAAATGTGGTCGTCTGGACACCCACTTCAACCTAGTTGTGAACCCGAAAGTGCTGTTTGTGTGTGTGTATGTGCATAGGAGGATAAGTTCATGTTCCGTGCTGAGCCGCATCTGATAAGATGGAATACTACTTGCTTTTCGTCACACGTCCAGGGCAAGTGTGGTTTTTCCACGGTTTATATTGTTGTATTTTGTCAGCTTAATCTCTGTTTTTCTTTCTTTTTTTTTTTTTTTTTTTTTTTTATTTGGCATTATTGTATTTGATATTATTTGTGTTATCTATACATACTTTTTATTTTTTATTTTTTATTAATTAATTAACATAAGCAAATCATTATGAAGACGGACCTTTCTCGCCCTCAGATTTAATTAAGTGTAAAACTTTGCTTCGTAAAAACAAGCCTCCGTTGCACTGATCGACTGGGAAACGAACTGAATGAAGCAAAACAACAAACAATTTTTTAAAGGCAAAATAAGATGAGGACAATTAGAACGTTTACGAACAATAATGGGGGGGGGGGTAATCTATAACCCCTGTCTGTCTAGTGTTTTATAGGAATTAATTTTTTTTATCAACAGGTGGTTTGGACAGGTTTTATAGTCTTATGTTGTTCCAAACGAATTTTTATAGTCTTTAGTTGTATTATTAGAGGTCGTAAATAGTGATATGATTCCATATTCTTGTTGATATTATAAGAGTAAAGTGAAGATACCGGGTGGTTGGCGGGTGCTGGGTACTTTGGGGTGGTTTACTCCTTTTCTGTCAAACTTCTATCGTCGTCATCTATCCTTCTTTTTTGTGTGTTTGTTACTGTCGGGTGACTCCTCCAATCTTCGGCATTTATACTTATATGACATAATAGTGTTGCATGTGCCGAAAAACTCTTACTAATTTCTAAAGAAATTTTAGCAAGGCTTGGTATGTATGTGGAACAAGGTAGATCGAGGTGAGAATTTAGAAGAAAACTAAAATGGGTTACACAACGATTTGACAAGTTAATGTTCAAACACTCACACTCATACAGACACATGCACGCACGTACACACAATCGCCCAAGCATGCACCCGCACACATATTTGCGCCCATTCACGTTCACATGCTATCTTCGTGCACACTTTTTTTAGAGGGATAGAGAGAAAGGTACAGAAAACGAATGATTTTGTTTGAGGGCTTAAGTTCTCAGGCCTTCTATTTTGTTGATTACTTACAAAATGCCAAGATTATTATATATTGTTTCACACGGGCATTGACTTTTAACTTTTATACAGATAGATAAAAGAG
>NW_004797721.1:365273-369644 GCF_000002075.1 Aplysia californica | reverse complement strand
CACACACACACACACACACACACACACACACGCAGAGAGAGACAGACAGACAGACAGACACAGAGAGAGACGGACAGACACAGAGAGAGACACAGAGAGAGACACACAGAGAGAGAGAGAGAGGGAGAGGGGCGTTTGCGTTTGTAGACAAGACTAGGGGGGAGGGTGCGCTATCTGTTTTCAGTCATGCTCTTAGTCGGAATATCACTATTAGAACGGAGGCGTGCTTTTTTGTGTAATCGATTTTTTTTTTTTACCAGCTGTGTCGTTCGTTCCCGTATCTACTGGTTGTAGTTACTTATGTTGTTGAGTTGTGTTTTTTTTGGTTTTTGTTTGTTTTGTTTTTTGTCGTACTGTTTTAAAAAAATGTTTTTATTGCCTATAACCGTTTTGGATATGCAATAGTTCCAAAATGCCTCATCGTGCTTACACGTGGAGAAACTGAATGTAATACCCACGCTGCTGAAGGTGTTTGAAAATGTGGGGGAATTGGAGGTTACAAAATATATTTACATGTATGTTCATAAGTATGTGTCATTTTAGACATCTTTTCTGAAAGGTTACTTTGCGGATAGTTGGGAGAACGTCCCCGATGCAAATTCTTTTGTATCATTTTTTTTTAGTTTTTCTTTTTCATATCTCTAAAGTTTAGTTATGCCAATGTGCCGCTCTTTATCCAAAATCGAAGCCTGACTTCCGGAATTTTGTCTCCCCCCCCCCCCCCCCCTACACACACACACACGAAAAAAAAAAGATAAATTAATAAGTCAGTCAATGTAAATTAATAAATGACTAAGTAAAATGAATAGGAATAACTTCGTGAATAATTATGCTCTAGAAAGTATGTCGGTTGGTATGTGGGTTACGATTAACGACAAGACTTACAATAATGATAGACATAACTATTCTTTTCCTACACTGACACGTAGTATTTGCTGTGTTGAAGCTTTTATACAACAGGCCGTGCTCTACTCAAACATAGGCGTAGGCTACTTATTAAACGTGTTTGTTTTAAAAGTTTCACTGAATTCGTGATTGTGAAATGAAAAGACGCGGTTTACATACTCCGGGCTATTTATGATATCATTTATAATTAAGGGTGCCATTCTTGTTGCTTCCGGCGAAAGCAGTAGTTTCCTTTCGTTTCCTGGGCTGTCTGTGGTTGTTAATCGATTGCCAAGTCTTTGCTTACGACATACGTAGTAGTATGCGCTTCGTTGCTGTTTTTCGCATCGTTCAAACAAAAGGCGGCAGTTGAGATGGATTAGAGAGTGGAGTCGATTCAGATGCGGGGGAGGTGTTAAACTACGTCACTCACACTGCCCTATATAGACTTACATCATCATCTCTCTCTCTCTCTCTCTCTCTCTCTCTCTCTCTCTCTCTCTCTCTCTCCGTGTGCGTCTCATTGTCAACTTATTTCCTCCTCCTCCCCCTTTGCACGCAGCCCGTTCCCCCTTCCTGTCGTTTATCATCCCCCCGTTATATATAGCGGTGTTCTCTGATTCTGTCCATTTGAGCTGAGTGTTGTTTAGCTGTTGAGAGTTTTGTCTGGCAATGTTTTTTAAGAGTTGTGTATCTCCTTTTTCTTTAAATGTTAACAACTAGACGCTATGCGTATCATTCTCAAGGTCTGGCTTTTCGCCTCCGCCCCCTGGGATGCGAACCCCAAACATCTGCATTGCAGGTCAAATTCGTAGCTCGCTGTAGTTCACGAAAGTTATGGATAACCAGGGACTGTGGCGATGATACAATGATACAGCGATGGCGTTGCCGTTCCTTTGGCAATATGTAGAAATGAGAGTGAGCTGACCCGATTTTAGTGAACTAATCGTTCCTCACTTTAAG
This sequence comes from Aplysia californica, assembly GCF_000002075.1. Lineage (NCBI taxonomy): Eukaryota > Metazoa > Mollusca > Gastropoda > Aplysiida > Aplysiidae > Aplysia > Aplysia californica. Next base: position 367,796 of record NW_004797721.1, on the reverse strand, counting down.
ATTGATTTCGTACTGTCTATTAGGGCGTTGAATTAAGCCAAACCACCAGTCAACAGACCGTCGACTGTGTCCCAGCGACATATTCTTATGGCATGAGCGGTTAGATTTTCTTAAAAATGTTCCTCGTGAAATCTTGACATCCATCTCGACAGATCTAAGACCTTCTCGAGGAGACGTGTAGTGAAGAGCGAAACCGGCGCACGAGCGCACAAGTGCTCACTCTGAGTAGTGCTTGCTGGTACGCCTGTGAAACTCTTTCCATGCTTTTCGAAGTTAATCAGAACAAGCTACGCACTTTGTTAGTTTCCAACCGAAACACCTTTTCTAACCTATTTTTTTTAAAAACAACCTAGGCTCTATAAAGTGACAGATTTGATGTGTCAAACGTAAACCACCTCTACTCCTCTGCTCTGTTAGTGATATTTTCGTTTACTTTCTGCTCACTCTCCTCCCGGCCTTTCTGCCTGTTTTGATTCGTATAGAGCACCGTCAGAAGTTCTGGTTTCGCTTCAAGATTAGCAGCTCCGGACAGTTATAGCTACAAGTGGCAAGGATTGGATGACCGGACGTAGGCTTCCGGTCGGCCAAAAAACGGTAGCGATACAGAAGTTATTATAACAATCATTTTAATAGTTGATCACTGCTGGCAGAACATAAACATTCAGAGAGCCTGCTCGCTTCTAGTGCAGGCGTCTCGCTGTATCTTCACGGCATTAGCGATGTCCGTTCTGTACGAGTTATGGGCTATTTCCAGACTCGCCCTTGTGTCCCGCCTGTCGCCTCTGTTCGCGTGGTAAGCTCTTTGTTTGTCAGTAATTCTCGCACGTTCGCCATTTCTGTGTCGCGTTTAATGTCGTTTTTTTACAATTTTTTGTGTTTTGTTTGCTGCGCTGCTTTGAAACTGGAGTCATGATTATTTTTGGTTGTCTGAGATGACATTTTGCTTGCCATTGTCCTTCTGTCCACTGTCTGTCTGTCTGTCTGTCTGTCTGTCTGTCTGTCTGTCTGTCTGTCTGTCTGTATCTGATTGTCCTTATACAATGGCCAGATTGTCCAGACTTAGTATATCACACGCTCCATGGGCTTTATTTTACTCGCAAAGGCACTCGTACAAGTAGAACGCATGCGTTCTCATACAATTTACACGTGCCGCACAGGCACGAATGTGTGCGTACGAGAGAGAGGGGGGTGGGGAGGGGGGAGGCGGTTGATTGTGTGTTTATGTGTATGTTTGTAGGAGAATGAGAGAGAGAGGATCCGGAACTTACAGAGACTGAGAGGCGCGTGCTTGCACACAGATTGAGAGGAAAGGAATGAGAGAGAGAGAGAGAGAGAGAGAGAGAGAGAGAGAGAGAGAGAGAGAGAAGAGAGAGGGGGGGGTGAGAGAGATCGGGAGAGAGATGGATCTGACACCTTTTAAAATAATGTAAGAAAATGTACAAGGGTTGTGGGCGCCGGGAGGGGAGATCAGAACGCATAACAACTCATTTTGTGGAGTAATAACATCCCCGGTGTTATTCTAATTAGGAAGGTGTTCTGTTCTCACTTCAAAGGGAACGCAATACAATAGCTGTCCGTTCTCATCCTTTGCTATTAGCTCTCACGTGTCTTCTTTGTTCAAGCCCGTGTTAGAATGTTCGCAGCTAACTTGACGGAAATGATGAGGGCTGTCATTCTTTTTTTCGAAATGCATTCTCTCACATATTTACTCAAATGTTTCTTTCGTTTCACTTTTGTTGTGCCAGTGGTTTTTATATCCGTTGTTTCTGTATTTCTGTCTGACCTCTTTCGTGTAATAAATGACCATTGTCGATGTGTTTGTCTTTACCCAACCATTCCTCTTTTTGTTTCTGTGACGTTTGAGAGGAAGGGTGTCACTAGCCTTTCTGCCAGTAAACAATGATGCCTCTGGTGTAAATGTTGGACTCTTGTCCTTGCAGGCGAAAGACATGAGATCGATTTCAACGAGGGAAACATGTTTTATCGAGAGCCCCTTTCCTCTATACTGGCATTATGTATTCCACACAGCGTAAGCTGGGCTTGACTTACAGGATTAAAGCAACCCGCCTCCTAAACGATCTAGATTGTGTCGATTGGGTAGTAAAATTTGTTCCTGCGGGTGGTTTGCGGGCGCTCTTATGTGGTTTGCTCCTTCTGTTCTATCTGACATCTATCGTCCTGATTGCTCCTTTTAAAAATAAAAATTGTACTCTCTTGTAACACATCTAATCTTCGGCACTTATATGACCATATTGTGTTGCAAGTAACGTAAAGCTCTTGTTAAAACCAAGTAAAATGTGTGCTACCAATCAGCTTATGTTGACGCATGGTTCCGTGACCTGCGTTATATATGATGCCACAGGCCATGATGATGCCCACAGGAGATGATGCTAACATCCTTTTTTTTCTGTTTGTCTTCCAGCTTCGGCCGTCGCAGCCCGGGCAGCTCTCGGAGAACCAGCGAGTGCCTTACACTGGAGCCGGCCGAGATGATCGTGGTGAGTAAAGGCCAGGAAAACCCAG
>NW_004797721.1:363016-364044 GCF_000002075.1 Aplysia californica | reverse complement strand
CACACACACACACACACACACACACACACACACACACACACAGGGGAGGGCATAGATGTAATATAAAATATTGTATGTTATTAATATACTTCTGTTACGGTACAGGTGGGTGAAGAGCGCTACTGATCGGTCCTATTTATTTTCTTTCTCTCTTTTGATTTTGTCTCTCTGTCTGTCTTGCCTTTTTCCCGCTCGAGATTATAAGTATTGTGTCGATGTGCCTTGGTTTATTACAACTGAAACCTTAATTATAAAACACCTTCCTCGGGTCATTGTCGTCACGGTCGCTGTCCGAGATAGCCCTAAAACTGATTCGTTTCCGAGGTAAAAACGCCACTTTGAATGTTTCTACATAAATGACCTGAATTATTCTCATAGTGACTCCAACGTCTTACCAGACATACAGTACGTGGGTGGTTACCGGGTGCTGTGGTGTGGTTTGCTTCTTCCCTATCAAACATCTATCGTCTCTCTTCTTTCTTTTTTGTGTTTGTTACTCTCTTGTAACACCTCTAATCTTCGGCACTTACATGACCTTATTATTTTGAAAGTGCCGTAAAACTCTTACTAAAACTAAGGCATAAAGTACGTTTCTTCGAAGCCTTTTCCGACATTCGATGCCCGCTGTCTTGTTGGTGTCTTCCTTTTTTCTGTCAGACAAATAAACCTGTAGATGTGCTTTTAGAATCTTCACAGCATATGCTCAATCTTATGTGCGTTTATTTTCCCGCCTTCAGTCAGATCTCATGTTATTTAATTTCCTTCTCGGAGTCGTCAGGCGGAAGTTCTCAACATACGCGCATGTCGTCAAGTCCACCGTGGCGTTAATGTCACTTTCTGCTTGCCACGTCAACGCGGAGCCTCTAATTTTAGCTTATTCATTAGGCTGGTTTTTTTCCCTTATTAATTTATTGATAGTGGCCGCAGCTTTCCTAGTTATAAACTGTTTCACCCTGCGGTGGTCTGGATTGGGTCTGTCTCTGCCTGTTTGTCTGTCTGCGTCTCTCTCTCTCTCTCTCTCTCTCTCT
>NW_004797721.1:350560-353060 GCF_000002075.1 Aplysia californica | reverse complement strand
CCACCCCTTCCCCGTTCACCCAATCCGACCGCGCGCGTACACACACACACACACACACACACACACACACACACACACACACACACACACACACACACACACACACACACACAGAGAGACATACACACAAACGCACGCACGCACACATACATACACACACGCACACACGACTCCACCTCCTCCACTTGACGAACGGTGATCCGTAGGAATTTCACGTCTCTCACTGCTGGGCGGTGTGTGCGATGATCTCAAACCGTTACAGTCGTTAACAGTCATAGCCGGATTCTCTCCCTCACTCGGACCCTCTGTGTGCGTGTCTGTATGTGCCCCTCTGTGTGTGTGTGTGTGTAATTTTCGTCTGAATCAGTTGGTTAAATCGCTGTGGAGAAAGTCGGACGGCGGCCCTCTCCTCCCCTTATCGGACGTTTTGTAGAAGAAACAGATTGGTCATCGAATGGTTGTTGATTCCTGGCGTTTACAGGTGTACTTACGAAAGGCCTTTTCCAAGGTTTTGGCATCAAGGACGTCGGATGATAGCAGTGAAGATTTAATTATCACCTTTCAATGATACTTATTATCAACATCGTTTTCCAACTGCGACACCACTCAAATTACAGCTAACGTCGGGATTTACATATGGTTCAGGCCTACACGATGTTTATCTAATTAGATGACTTTGAACTTATACCACCAAAAAGAAATAACTTTTGTTTCACACAAAAATAGAAGGATATAATATTCACGGTTGCGGAGAATAAGCTGCCTGGATTCTTTCGTTATATCTGTGTGTGAGCTTGAGAATAATTTATGCGTTTTTGTTCACGGTCGATTGAATGGGTGTCTTCTGAGGCTGGATTACTGCTGCATTCCAAGGATTATTATCGTGCTGACCCGAGAATGTTTTGGTCCCCCTTCGGGCCTCTCCTTGCTCGGTGCGGACACGCGTTGTGTGTTACTAGCGCTACTACTTTCCCTCTTCGTTTCTCCTCTCAAGGTGGGGTTGATTGAGTGTGGTGCCCCTGTGTGTGCGTGTGTGACAAATGTGAACATCTTTTTTTTCCACATTTGGGAGGTGACGTTGTATAGTTCTGCGCTGTTGCCCTATTTCTCTCTAACATGCGGGTCAGGTGTCCAGTTTTCACACGCGTAGTTTCAGGAAATTTGAGTTGAAATGTGCGTTCTGTGTTGACTCTTGGACTTTGTTGTTGAACTTGAATGTGAAGTTAAACCTGGCGCTTTTGTAACCTTGTCGTGGAATTTAGAATACTTCGGTGATAGTACCATCACGTTTTCCCTACTTGGAAAACAAGATCAAGGAACCATACTAGAATCTAGATCTAGATTAGATCTATAGCCACCACGTCCCTGAGAAGACACTGGAGATGAAAGGACGCTGTGGATTAAATGTTTACTCTCTTGATTTATTTCTTGGTAGTAAACGAGACCTGACCTATTCTTGTTTGCATATTGTCTTTACATGTATTTAAACGAGGTTCGATGAACTAGTTCCGTGTGGAAGTGTTACTTTGGTTTCTCTATTATTGTAATTCAATCAGCCGCGCACTGTTCAACACCACCGCTACTGTTATAAAAGCAGCTCATAATGGTTGCATTTAATTCGTGATTTGTTTTGTTTTCTTCTCTGAGAATTATAGAAAAATCGACCAAGAGAATAATTTTGTGCTGTGTTGATATCGGCATCAATCTGGTACGCCACCACATTGGTGTTTCAGAGGTTCTGTTACTACTGTTCAATTCACAGACCACAATGTACCTCAGATTCAACTCTCAAGGTATAACTTGAAACCCCTAGAATTGTAACTTGACGGAACGCAACGATGAGAGGGTACGTGGTTTAAAACACTCGCCTTTTTGGGCTCTGGAGTATGTAATAATGTCATAAAAATTCAATAAGTGGATATTTTATTTCCTGGATATACGCCCACATCTGGTGTTCGGAGTGATTCAGGTGAATCTGTTGTTTCTGCCAACACCGTGGATGGACATAGTTCATACCAACCAGGGTTTTCTTATCGTCGGTGAATGTTGAAAACATTTTTTGTTTTGTTTTGTCTTGATATGGTGTTTAAATCCTCCATTCTTTTGGATTTTGAGCCCCACGTTCTGGTCACAATGCCCTCGTCGCGCCATTCACCGGAGAAGTTGACCACAGCGTCTGATTCAAAGAGGTTACATCATATAGCCTGATCTTATAGGACGTGATCCGCCCTCGTGCTCCTCGGTGTGGTGTGGGTAGTGAGTTTCCGCAGGCAGGTTGTGGTCAGCGCGCGATGCTGACATTGTTAGGTGGTGAGGCTGAGCACTGCTGGACGTTGTACTGCTCCGAAGTGAGCATGGAGGGTCACCACTTCGCCCTGGCACACCGCCTGGGCTGGAACATTCCGCTCTACGAAACGATCACCGTGATAAGGGAACAGGTGTGTGTTGTCGACGTCTCTGTTGGTCTTTCTTTTTCGGTGATCAATCAGTAATTTAGGTG
>NW_004797721.1:349116-350156 GCF_000002075.1 Aplysia californica | reverse complement strand
GGGGTATTTCTTTCCGAACATTTCTCGTTCGTCGCTCCTCATTTATCACAAGAAGATACAGAAATACATTGTATGGACGAAAAGACTGACATATAATTTAATTTGACTTGCTCACGTTGACGGTCAATCGGTGTGTGGTAGGGTTAGTGAGGTGGGGACGACACTGGGGTCTTCATTTGCACTCTAGAGGTTTGTTTCCGCATGCCTCTGTTATGACTCGGTCATTACTAGGCCTACTCTACCTTACGTGTGTGTCCTCCAGCTGTAACACTGTTGCGCTAGGGGTTGTGGCCAGCCTATTTTCCAGTTTGTCTGTCCACATTATATTCGTCTGTCTGTCTCTCTGTCTGTCTGCCTGCCTGCTTATCTGTCTGCCTGCCTGCTTGTCTGTCTGCCTGCCTGCCTGCTTGCCTTTCTGTCTGTCTGTCTGTCTGTCTGTCTGTCTGTCTGTCTGTCTGTCTGTCTGTCTGTCTGTCTGTCTGTCTGTCTGTCTGTGCCTGCCTATCATCCTGTCTGTTAAAATCTCCGCCCATCCTTCTGTATGGCAGTCTATCTGCCTGCCTGTCTATTTATCCGTCTGTTTGTCCTTTCGTATCTTCGTCTGTGCTTATCAGAGTATCATTAAGTCTATCCATCTGCCAGTCCTGACTATCTCTCTATATCTGTGTGTGTGTCAGTCAGTCCGTTTGACAGTCTGTCTTGAATCTGACAAGGCCTAAAACGAAGCTTACATCTATCCTTCCACTTGAGTAAGCTACTGCGGCCTAAGTAAACACCCAAGTTCCTCCCGGCCCTAACCGTGTGTTGACAGGGTAGATTTGGACTAAGGTAGAGGATGGCCTCGTCTTTCTCCTTTCACTGAATCCATGGCCTGTCCTCCCTGTTTTGTATATGGTGTTTGTTTCTGCTGACGTCTGTTGAAGTAGGTGACTCGTAGTAAAGCATCGTGCTTGTCAACGAAGTATAGCAGCACAGTTCTTGTCACTATTTCCCAAAGGTCACTGCTCTCTCTCTCTCTCTCTCTCTCTCTCTCTCTCTCT
>NW_004797721.1:346513-347967 GCF_000002075.1 Aplysia californica | reverse complement strand
TGTGTGTGTGTATGGAAGATAGTGTATGTGTGTGTTGTGTATGAGTGTGTGTATGAGAGATTGTGTGCGTGCGTGCGCGTGCGTGCGTGCGTGCAAAACCATAATATTTGTAGCACTTGTCGACCTTCTGTAAGTGTTAGGCATGAGTTCTGGCGTGCGCGTCTGGCCTATTTGGATAAATAAAACGTACGGTAGAGATAATTGCATGCTGTTGTGCGTGCCCAAGAGGAATGTGGTCAGGTGTAGCCAATGAGCATGGCACTCACACCGAAGTTGTATTCATGGTTTGTTTTACCGAGGGCTTGGAGGAAAGGAGCTGGTAGAAGGATGAAAAGAAGGAAGGGGTTGTTCCCAAAGTTATAGTGGCACTCGTGTAGCTCCCATTATAGATGTCCTTGCTTTCTATAAATCTCAAAATCCTGGAAAACAACCCTCCCCTCCTTTTATTTTTGGAGGGGGGGATGACAGAAGAAAATGTTAGGGCCTGCAATACGATGTTTGAGGAAAGGGTTTAGAGAGATTTTCGCTTTTTACAGTTTACAGACAGAGTGTGGAGTGGTATCAAAAGGCAAATGATTGTACGAGGATTGAAGGTGGAAAGGGGGGAGGGGGGGGAGAGAAGGAGGGAGGGGGAGGTCGGGAGGAGATTTTTGGAGGTGGGAGGGGGTGGAGAAGAGATTAAATGAGGAATGGTGGAAAGTGAAAAAAGAAAAAAAGAATTGAGATGGAAGGAGAGCTCTTTTGGCCTGTCTGAACCGAATTATGTTCTCCGGAACTTTTGACAAGTGGAATTTCTCAATGTCTTATTGGGGAATTAACTTCGTCAGGGTGCGTGTTTATTTGGGTACAATAGCGAAACAGACGTGTTCGTAGGTGTGTTTGCTCCTTTTATCGTATCAGACATCTGTCATCACATCTATCATCCTTTTCTCTCCTTCTTGTTTGTGTTTGTTGCTCTCTTTTAACACCTATAATCGTGGACACATATATCAATAACCTTATTGTGTTGCAAGCGCCGTAAAACTCTTACCAAAGCAAAAATATGAATCGTTTTCAAGTTGCTTTCTGATTTATCCTCCTCATCGTTATAACCAGCCTGTCTCACTCCATGCTTCAGTATGGCCACCAACAAACAAGAGCTCCCCGTCTGGTTTTGCCCTGGGCTATAGGTCTCCACCTCTGTCGAGCTGTATTCCGTCTCCAGTAAGGTCTGAATTTATTTACCGTACTTTCTGTCTCTTTCCTCGTGGATTCCATCCGAAGACTCTGATTCATACGACGTTCAAAATAATGGACAGACATCATGCACGTACGTTTGACTTAATGAAAAGAGTTCCTCTCCGTCTTGTGCATTTGGACAGGTAGGGGAGAGGCTGTTGTTTGGGCAGTCATTTGAGCAGTCGGTCGGGATAAGTGTGTATGTGTGTTTTAGGAGGGTTTTATTTGCGGGGGGG
>NW_004797721.1:327285-345900 GCF_000002075.1 Aplysia californica | reverse complement strand
TATAGCCGCCGTATTGTTCTCCACTCCCCACTCCCTTTTAGTGCTTCTTTTTGTTTTCTATTCTTGCTCTTTTTAAATTTAATGTTGTATATCTCAGGGACCAATAATTTTCTGTCAGTCAACTCACCTCATCCGGACTCGAAAACTGGGAGTTCGTGGCTTGGGGGAAAATGACATTTGTTGTGTATGTTGAAACCCCAGTGTCTTAAATTGCCTTTATTGTGTTTAAGGGGACTTACTACATACTGGTACTACCGCTACCGCTGCCACTGCTGCTGTTGCTGTTGCTGTTGCTGCCCTTTCTATTCCTTGTACAGCTTTTGCTGCTGCTGTTTTACTTCTGTTGTTTTCGTTTCCCTCTTTATTCCTGTGCTGACCGATCGTCTTTATGTCCGTGTGCTTCTCTTCACTCAAACTGAAACTGTGGACTTGATGTACTTTTCTCCAACTCTGCCATTTTAATCTGTTGTCGTGGGTGGTTGGCGGGTGCTCTGGTGTTGTTTGCCTTGCTCCTTCTTTCCTATCAGATCTATCGTCCTTTTTTCTACTTTTTTGTGGCTGTTACTCTCATGTAACACCTGTAATCCTCGGCACGTATATGGCTTTATTGTGTTGCAAGTGCCGTAAAACCCTCACTGAAACTAAACGAAAACCAAAACTAAATCTGTCCTGTGGGTAGTTGGAGGGCGCCACTGGTAGGTTTTACTTCTTTACTTTCCCCTCTGTTGTTTCTGTCTGCCCGTCTTACTTTTTGTCAGCACGAAATGACCATTATTGTGTGGATGTGCTTCTTGGTACTCCAACAAAACAAACATGACTGTGTCCACAGATCGACTATCCTGATGCGGCGGCCATGAAGTCTGCGAGCCAGGCGCGTGCCGTGGTGTCGGCGTCCAACGTGGAGTACCTTCTGCAGCAGCAGCACGAGGCGCAGGCCGGCTCCAGGCCCATGAGGAGGATGAACTCCGACAGCGTCATCGAGCAGGTATGTAGGGGGCAGGGGACCACTTGAGATGTGCCGCTCTCGGCTTCACAATTTATTGTTAGCTCAGTGAAGATGTTTGTTTATAGAAGTCGTGTTACCCTTGCAGGAACTGCCATTGCCAAAGGAAACCGTCTTGGTTTGTTTGGTTTATATATGCTGCACGCACATAGCGAAATCGGCGGGACACGGAAATAGTTCTATTGTGTAAAAATTCCACTATGTTTTGTGTTTTACGTACCAAGAATATACATGTATGGAAAAAATTTGAAACCGGGAAGTCGATTCGCTATTTGTGTGTTTTGCTATGTGAATGTTCACTATGTATGTAAGTGCTAGGCTAGCCTGTGTTTCACAAGTGGTGATTAGAACCGTTACTTTCCACTTGATCGCATTTTGTTTTTGTTAGTTTTATTTTCGTGTTTGTTCAATAGATCTAACCTAAAAAACAATGAGCGATAGTAGATCACCAGTAGCTGGCAACTTTTGTGGCTATATGTCCTTAACTGTGCATGATAGAAACCAAACATACGAGATCTTATCCTGTTCTTTGTGTCTTTTCCCTGTCAGATGCCAGACGATGCCGCATGCGGTACCCACCCGTACCTGGGTTCAGCAGAGCAGTTTTACCCTTCTGCAGGGAGTGTCGGGGGTCACGAGCATGCGGGGGGTGGGGGAGGCAGCAGCAAGCGTCTGTCCCGGGCCAGTGACACGTCCAGCGCCTACAGCGGCTCGGACGTGATGCACACCTCACTAGATGACCCGGAGGCGCCGGACGTCGATCTGAGTGGGCTGGCCGAGAGCATGGTCGACTCGGATGATGAGGAGGGCTATGCTGAGTCCACTGAGGTAAGAAAGGGAATGACGGCTCAAGTAGACTTGACATTTTGGAAACATTGAGGGTAGTAGTTATGTCATTGTCATATGTCATTTTCTGGGAGTAGGCTTGACATTTTGGAAACATTGAGGGTAGTAGTTATGTCATTGTCATATATCATTTTCTGGGAGTAGGCTTGACATTTTGGAGACATTGAGGGTAGTAGTTATGTCATTGTCATATGTCATTTTCTGGGAGACATGAAGCTCTTTTTGGTCAAATATTATGTGGACAGTGCACACCTTCTAAAAACTATAGACATTTCCCAGCTTGTGGTGCGGATTAGGGAGAGGGGCTTACTCACTATTCCCAACCATGAATAAAATGTTATTTTAGGGTATGCACATAGTATTAACAGTATAATAAGCATGTTTTGCTGCTCCTGCTTTAAAATTTCATGAAAAGTTTTCACTGACAACTATTTGAAAACATGTTAAGTTCCCTCCCTTTTGTGTTCCAGTCTTTTACGATCCGTGATGCTGAGCGGGACTGTCTGGAGAAAGAGCCCTCAGAAAGAACGGAGGAAGACATACAGATATTGCTCAACTTTACGCAGCATCTTAAGGTTTGTGCTGGGGGCTCTGGTGTGGTCTACTGCTTCTGCTTCGTTTCTGTCAATCTTGTTATTGTCCTTACCTGTGTCTGGTGTAATGAAGTTATGGTACTGGCAGGTTGTTAGCAACAACTCAGCAACTGAACTGGACCCAATCTTTACTTCCCATTCAAAGTCTGTCAGTTGGTACACATTAGTTGTATGTAGATTGTCAGTGTCACAAGTTTATTTATTTACATTGCCAGTACATTTGCTTGAGCGTTTACCAACACTTGGTCTCGGAGTATTGAGGTGGAAGCGAAGGGTTAATTTGTACTGACATCAACTGCACTCAAAACCTTGGTCAGTTCAGGAGGCCACTGATAGGTTCTCCCTATTTACTGTCCTTTTCTTGTTTCTGTCTGTCTTTCATGCTCATTCCAAAAAGTTAATGACTGTAATCATGGCAGTTTGTTTCAGTTCTTCTTCTGCCTTGCATCAGTGTATTTTTTGTCCAATGAAGGAGGATTGTAAGTATATTTTGTCATGTCTTATCTTTAATTACCATTATCAAGTCAGTGTGTCTTACCTCTTCATCTGTTTAGCTCATCCCCGATCAAAGATCAGTAGCTTGTCTGAATTGGTCTATAAATTACCATAAATGTGTATTTGTTCTTCTCTCTTGATTGAAAACACTAGCTGTGATGTTTAGGAGCAGGGTCTTCACCTTTTACTTTTACTTCCCCAGGCATTCTCTAACATGACAGAGCACACGCGGAGGCTCCTGTGCGAGGTCATGGTGTTTGCCATCGTTCCCAAGGAGGGCACCATCGTCATGAAGGATGGGGAAGAGCTGGACTCTTGGTCTGTCATTCTCAACGGGGAGGTGGAGATCACACGGCCCCATGGGGTCCGGGAACGCCTGCAGATGGGGGACAGGTTAGTTTGATTACTATTACTACAAATAACAATGGTGATTACAATATCAGTTTTAATGACAGTGAATGATACTTAAAGAATGATTTTCTCTCCCAGAGAGTGCTTAATGTTCTGTTTTTTGGGGGGTTCTTTTGTTTGGCAAATTTTGAAAAGTTGGTCCTGAATTTTTAGACAAGTAAATGGGAAAACGCTAAATTAAAAAAATTATTTCACCGTTGTTCTCTCTGTGTACCATTGTTTAGCTTCGGCATCAGCCCCACCATGGAGAAGCTGTACCACCAGGGGGTCATGAGGACCATAGTCAACGACTGCCAGTTTGTATGCATCGCCCAGTCCAGTTACTACAGGATTCTACACCAGGTAGGTCAAGTTAGGTCACATGAAATCAGTCAAAAGTAACGCCAGAGCTTCCAGATTCCTTTTCATAGCATAACGAAATGGCGTTGATGGTGCAGTGAAACTTGTACTCAGACTCAACCTCAAACCTTTTTATGATTGTTGTTTTTGTTATCTGCTTTCGTTTATGGATTTTTGATTAAAAATGCCTATTGAACAGGTTTCTTTTGCCTTAAACACTAGTGATCAGACTACCAAAGTGTTATATTTTGACTTCTAAATTACTTTTTATTGGTCAGTTTAACACAAAGATAGGGATCACAACATTTGTACACATTGAGTAGCAGTGGGTTGTTGTTAGCGATCCAGTAGCATCTGAGCGATAACTCTTCTGCATGATGCCATTCGGTGTAGCAGTGGGTCAAATCTAAAAGATAAATGTTTCTCAATTGCAACTGCCTTGCAAGGTAAGGTAAGGTGTCTTTTTTAACACAACCTGAGGAATATGAAACATGATTGTATTGTTAGACATGAATTTGTATGAAAATGGATCCATTTGTGTTATCCTTTTTCATTTTCTTCCTTGTTGCTGTTTCCTGATTTTTTCCTGGCAAAATGTCTTTGTTATGGCTTTAAATGTCTCAACTATAAAAGTGTGGTGGTTAAAAGGTCCCACTGATAGGTTTTGCTTTTTCTATTATCACTATGTGGTTTCTGTCTGTCAGTCTTGTCTGTCTGTCTGTCTGTTTGTCTGTCTTAAATGAAAGATATCATGCAGCTCTGCCTCTCTTAGAAGCAAGCAAATAACTCAAAACTTCTCTTTTTCATACTCATATCTTGTTGGTCGTTTTCGTGGTGATGTGCCCTGTATTATGACTATACCACTTATGTTATACATTGTAACACCTTGTTGGTTCTCACAGGGTGAGGAGAACATTCTGAAACATGAAGAGAAAGGTCGTGTTGTGATGGTCACTGAGCACAGAGAGCTGGACGGAGGAAACAGGAAGGGACACATAGTCATTAGGGTACGCTTGAACTGTGGATTTATTGTCAGCTTTATGCTCTTTGTTAATTCTGGTGAGCAACCACTGAAAAATATATGAATATGTGCTTTCACTTTGTGATTAATTCAGTTGTCTTGCAATGTAATGTAGTGTCTTTTCAAACTCCTGTTTGCAAGTAAGATGATGAAATAGGATTTTTTTCACAGGAAAAGATATTTATCAGTGAGAGGAAAACAATCTTTCATTGTTTTACTCTACAGCTTTTACTATTATTAGGTTCAAGTACAGTATCCTGCATCTATAATGGAAACTTACAGGGGGGAGTGGGGGAAATACCCATCCTTGAAGGCAGGAAGCATTCATTAATAGTGGATGGGGAAAGAGAATGCAAACCGTCACGGGCTAATACTACTTGCATTTGTATCTTTTTTGTTTTTGAAGAAGTCATTTCCTTTGTGATTTGTCTTTTGCTGTCTGTTTTCTCAAGAGCAAATGAGGAGAAGAGCAATAATTGTAACATGCAATCGCTGATAGTGTTAATGTTTTGCTAATGATGGCAATTTCAGACTGTTGGCTATTGTAAGCAGCCACTCCATCATTGTTTTAATGGAAATGATTTAATCGAACATTGGTCTTCCCTCAGGTCACGAAAAGTTGCAACAGTAAGAACCCACTGTTAATGAAAATATATATATATTTTTTTAACTTACATGTTCTTTCCTGTCGTGACTTCCAGGGTACCCCCGAGCGACTAATGCAGCACCTGGTGGAGAGTCACTCTGCCATTGACCCTACCTACGTAGAGGACTTCCTGCTCACGCACCGCACCTTCCTCAGCAGCCCCCTTGACCTGGTCCGACGTTTGCTGGACTGGTTCCAAAACGACGATCTCAAGACCAACGTGAGTTGAAGGATGATACTCAAGTCATTTAATTAAATCTTTAGAAATTGCCTTTTTTTCCCCTCATACTATTGTCTAAAAGAAAGAAAGAGTATTTGATGCCAATTTTCTAAAGGGGGGGGGGGAGGAGGAGGATTCACTTCAGGATGTAATTTTGCCAGGAAAGTAATTATTCTGTAGATTTGTACATATACATTCTCTTACAATGTGAGCTTATTTCAAAGAAAAGATATGTCAACACATTAGCACTAGTTTAGTGCTATGAAATTGAACAGGCAGAGGAAATAAAAGAGGAAAAATTTAAGAGCAGGGGCTACCAGTGGCCCCCTCCAACCACTCGCATACATTTAGAGTTGTTTTTGTTTTTTTAAGCGAAGCCTTTTAGGAATGATTGTTAGCCCCTGAGACTATTCCTGAGATCATTTTATCGCCCATTTTAGGGGTGTTTTATATATATACCCATGCCATACTCTTCCCTTTCACAGATCTGTATTGTATTGTACTCACACAGGTGACCAAAGTAGTTCTTCTGTGGGTGAACAACCACTTCAACGACTTTGAGACCAACCACGACATGTGCGAATTCCTAGAGCACTTTGAGTGTCTGTTGGAAAAAGAGGTGAGTGACCCACACTGGTGTGCGGAAGACAATCCCACTAGTGTGTGTATCAGAGCAATTGTTTTGTGGGCTATGCGAAGTGTGTTTTCATAAACGTGACATCATATTCCCAAAATAGCAGTCTGGTTACCTTAAAAAAATATATTATTATAGTAATTAGTTATTTTATAGTGTCAAAAGCACTGCTCTCTCAAAAGCTAGGTGTGCCCTGTTTAAGTGATATATTCCGGAACAATGAGCACCATTTTTGGTTAAAAACTGTGATTTGGAGTGCCTTTTTGTTTGCCTATTGTGTTGTTAAAGTTCTTAAGATATATTGTATAATTGAAATGAAACCATTGTTGGACGTTGTAACTTATTTATACTTGCTCAGTCCCATGACTGAGAGAACTCGTCCAGAAATTTTGTGCTCTACTTTTAGACGTTGAATTCTAAGTGGACTCTGTTCATCATCTCCAGTTTGTTTTCACTCTTCAAGTTTTTTGTTTTGAATACAGTTTCAGTTCAGTTTTTAAATGAATTTTGAAAAGATGGACACGATCTTGTTTAGGGATCTTCCAGGTTGTAACGTCAACTGGAAATGAGCAAGTTGTAAGAGTAAGCCTCTTTAATATCTGTCAGCAGTGGTACCCATGAACATGTTTACATAACAGTATGTCTAGACAACCATGCATTGCACACTTTCAAAGTGTACAACTTTGTAATACTTGGGATTTGTAGTTCGAGTTACTCCTTCCTTAATGCTGGTCTTTCAAGGCGAGTGCTTTCCTTCTCAGGATGTACAGTCAGATAATTGTTCTGAATATTAAGTTGCAAGAGTTAATGATTTATGTCCCTTGTGTGTTGTGGCGACGATTACTCGTTTCCAGCTTGTTCACTTTTATTACGGTTTTCTGCATAGCTCATAAAAACATTTCTACAGTTAGAAGTTGTTAAAAGAAAGTTCTTTTTGGAGTTTGTGTTCGCATTGTTAACCTTCCTGCGTTGCCCACTTTGTGGAGTTTTGCTGTCTCCTTGAAGGCATGGTTTTTGGTGGTCTTTGGTGGTCCTCTGTCCTATTCATCCCTGCCCTTGTGCTTCCCACAACCCAAAATTTCCTCAATGTCTATCAGAACTATTCCTTTACCCATTACCTGTACTTCTGGGGAATGCTTCTTTCTCTCTCTCTCTCTCTCTCTTTTTTGTTGTTGTTGTTGTTGTTGTTGTGAATTTGGGTTGTTATCCAGATCAGGTTTCTCCACAGGCTGTAATTTAAAGATTTACAACTGTGGTACTTAAGTATTATTTCTATTACAGTATATCTGTCAGCTAAGATAATTTCATTTTTAAGCCTCTGAGTCTTCAAAAAGTCTAGGTTTCACTATGATTTAAAACAATGTAATCTGAAGGGAGAGGTTAATTTATCATAAGCATACTTTGTATGAAATATGTGAATTTTCTTGACTTCAGAGGCAAATATTCCCTTTTACATATTGTCAGAGATTTTATTTTGTCATTCTGTTCCTTTGAAATCACAGTGTAGTGGTTTTAACATTGTTCTATGTGTATTCATTTTGTACAGTTTGTTCTTATTTGAATTGCTCCCTTGCATTTTGTATAATGTTGTCCATGTACTTGTTCCTTTTTCACAGAGAGTGAGTGAAAAAATCATTGGGTATAGACAGAATGTTTTCTTTGTGTTTTGCAATTATCTGCTGCAATGATTTAGCATTGGTTCAGTCATTTGTCTGAACACACCAGCTCTCCAGGTTGCACGGCACTGTCATACATCTTAGACATCTCATTATACAGGGAAGTCTGCTTATAGTAAACACACAGGGTCCATTTTTATTGCCTTATATGATGGAGTAAATCAGATAAAAATGAATTAAATGATCTCGCTGGATATGGGATGACTTAGATTTTTCATGAAAACGAAGTGATTTTCTGAGTATGTGGGATGGATTAAATGTTTAGAAAAGGTAGAAAATCACAGAATGTGGAATTGATTGCTTTCATATTAAGAAAAGGAAATCAAAGCACTGGGTTTGGAATCATTTGTACCTGAAGAGAAAAATGGTCATTTCACAGGGTATATGACAACTGCGATTTATGAAAAATTTAAGCAACGATGGAATTTTATAACCCAGTGAATTGGAGAGCAAGGAAAAATGGAAGGGGTAAATCAAAGGGAAAAAATAGAAAAGAGATTGACGCTTTTTGTAATAAATGCGTTTACTGTTTGTAGACTTGATCTGATTTTCCACATTTATCTGAGTTGACTCAGGGCCTATTGCACTCGGAAATCATTCTTTCTTTTTTTTTTTTCTCCCAATGTGTTTAAAAATCCATTACTTTTTCACACCTTCTTAAAAAGTTCCAAAATTGCACAAGCACTGCGATGTTTTCTTCCTGGCTCCTATTTTGTAAAAACCTTTATTCCTGCAAAAGTCTTTTTCTTTTTTGAATTGGTAGGGGTTGAATTATTTTGCTTTTGCACTCTGGATTTATGGACTGACTGGATATGTGCAGGTCAATAGCACCTATCAATCTTGCATTTTTGCATATGTATGTATCACTTTTGTAGTGATATAGGAATATCTCTTTTTGTTCACTTGGAAGACCTCACAGACTCTCAAGGGGGGAAAAAACTTGGGGATGGGGTGGGGGGGGTTATGGGTTGTAAGTGCTGTGGGCCCTGAATCAGACCTTTTGCTATATATCATGTTATCAGTGTGGGCTGAGTGTGTACTGGGCATGGGAATAGAGTACAGCTCTCTCTCTCTCTCTCTCTGCTAGTGCAGCCTGCTGGAGTGGCATGTTGTATGGAGCTCAAACAATGCCTTCAATATGTGTGTGTTTGTACACATTGGTGGCATGTTTCAGTGCTCTTTCTGGAGCTATTTTGTTACTTGTGTTTTTGTTATTTTTGTCATTTTGTTGGGCTTAATTTTTTTTGTTTTTAATGTATTAATAGAATTTGCTTAAAGCTCATTATCGTGTTTAAAGTGTTTTAGGTTTTAACTTTATATGGGCCTTGCAGCTTTTCATATTAGCGGAAAATTGACATTGGAACTGAAATTTCTGTTGTATCTTGATGTTGAGGAACATTTTCAGAGGCAAAAAAGATTGAGATTTTGGGGTTTTTTAAAAAATAATTTACTGTCCCCGTGGTTTTATGCACCCCTCATAATTTAGCAAAATTTGATCATTTTTGGCATAATTTCTGATTATTTTCCTTTATCATTCTTTGTTAAAATTAACAGAATCTTACAATTTCACATTTTTTAGCTCAGTTTGCATAATTTCGAAATTTTTCTTGCTTAAAACGACGATGACAGGATCATAACTGTATATCTAGTTCTGAACTAAAAATCTATGTGACAGAGGGTGCTGGAGAGAGTTCATTACTCTGAGATTTGACAACTAGCTTTCACTGTTTACCTAAATGAAATGTTGTCTTATTTTATTTTGTTTTTGATTCTGTTGCCACCGTTTGCTTTGTCTTTGTTCCTGAGATTTGATGAGTTATTTTTAAAAGCTTTTGGTTTTTATTGATCTGTGTCAGCGCCAACATAACATTGTAATGGGCTTTTCGTGTGCACAGTGAGCATTGAGATGATTAGTAGAACATTATGTTGGAGCTTGCTTGCTAAGTGACCAGAAAGATGTCTGGTTTGTCAGTTGTGTCATCTGTTGCACAGGCTTCATTTCTATTTGGTTCTGGAAAGAATGTTCAGAATTCTTTTGCGTGGTGTATAGGTTATGTGCATTTGACTACTCCGAATCATACTACGTCTCATATGTGTGAGTCTGTAGGCTTTTCAACATGCCTGACTTTTTTTGTGGAAGAAAAACTGCTGCTGCATCTAAACCAACCTCTAGTTTGCACAGTGGTCACCAATGCATGTTCTTGACACAACCATCCCACCTTTTGGACATGGCATTTCCCATCTGTCCTCACAATCTGCATGGTCTTGTTTGTCTGATTAATACGAACTTTTATAACTCTTGGTCTGCAATGAAGAAAAGGCTGCTACCCTATGGACATGTAGTTTACTGCTCTCACTTTTTTGTATTTCCAAAGATATTTTGTTGTCTTTGATACTTTGGTATTTCCCACGAAAACATCTTTATGGTTATGACAGTGTAATGAAAGAGCTTTCTCTGTAATTTTTTCATAATATAAGTTTTAATCACTCGAGAAAAGGAACCACTTTTGTTTTGTTTCAAAGATTGTCATAATTTTATGTTCAGTTTCTGTTCTGTGAAGGCGTTTGTGAAAAGCTGTAGGTCTTTACATGTAGGTTGTTTCTACCCACTTTCGCTCTTTTCAGACACATCCTCAATTCCTCAGTAACAGAAATTGAAGCTGTTAGATGCAAAGTTATAAAAATTAGTACCCTAGAAAGGGGAAGTTATTTTGAGTGGATTTTTGGGGTTTTATGACAATATAGCCGATGGTTTGGATGTCAAAACAGATATGCTTTAGTGAGTTTTACTTTTTGGGGCCGTGGACAATGTCTGTCTTAATAAGTGTATGTGCTATGTTGTTTATCAAATATTTTTTCACCTTACCTTTCAGAGGCTTTCTTTTTTGTACTCTTTATTGATGCTTTCCGCCTGTATACTGTACCTCTGAATACTACTTGTTTCATTCTCAGTCTGAAAATGATTTTGAGGTAAGATAGCTTTGTGTAGAGGTAGCGGGATTCTACTTTGGCTTTTATACCTCTTCTTTTTATATTATATCTCTTTAAAACTGCTTTTAATCTCTGGAATATATCAATTATCCTTCATCCCATGAGAAGCAAAATTATTTTAATGCCTCACTGTATAAGTTCACTGTCTGATTAAGATAAGCTAAACTGCTCCAGTAAATGAATGGGCTTTACTATCACTCCTTCCCAGAAAAAAAAATCCCCATCTACAAAAATAAAAAAAAGTAGTTACTGCCATGTGTAGTCCTATTGAAGTGCTGGGTTCCTGTACTGTGCTGATGTCGCAACAATCTGGGTGGTATTGTGTAGTAATGAGGAAACAGGTTCTTAAGTGTACTGGAAATCACAAATACACGATCATGTGGACTCTTTAGATGGGTAGATTGAAATGACATGAAGTCATGTTTCTGAATGGAAGGGAAGGTTCTTAAACAGTGGCTGCTGTTTTATTGCAAGAAAGCTGTACAACTATTGTTTTACTCCAGATCCCTACAATTGTGTACTCTTTTGCCTTTTATAATATGTGCTTTATGTATATTTTTCTGCTTCAAATCAGCAATGCTTTTTCACCTGTTAACCCAAGCTTTCTTTCAATACTGTCACCATTAATTTACTCATGTGTAAATATTCCTTGTGATTGACATATCCTGGGGAGTATGATAATACATGTGCTCTATACAGGTTCTTTTTAAGTTGATTACTCATTTGTACTAAATGCTCTTGGGGTGATGGATAAAATGACAGTTTTAAACTTTCATTTCTTACTGTGATTAATAAAGAGCTTCCAAGTATTTATGTTGGCTCTTTTTAAAAATGAATCTGAATGTTTCTGGGTTGATATTGAATAACTGTATAATAATGGAAAAGGAAGCGTGCAACATGGGTCAAAAGTATTGGGGAGTGCAAAATGTTGTAAATTATGGTTGCTTTACTAACACGTGTAACATGTGTGACTTCATGGTAGAGCTAAAATTGGTCCAATTGACAATTGCAAAGTTTCTGGCTTCAACTAGGAAGCGAGTCTCTGTATTCCTCTTTTTTGACAATAAATTTGTTTCAATATATATTTCTGTACAGAATGTATTGAAGGATGGATTATGAATACTATACTAGATATGTAAGGGACTGTGATCATGTCAAAACCTCATTGCTCAAGCACATGAGCAAGAGTGAGAAAAATGGACAACAGCACTGTAGCAAATGCTGTCAGCTGGGGATTTGTTAACTATCACCGGGGCTTTACTGATTCAGCCCACAGCGCACCTCTCCGCAGCTGACTGTCTCCTGTGTTTTGATGCAGAGCGGCTCTTATATATTGCTCCCTTTCTTCACATCACTTTCCTCTTTTCTTTTTTCCTTTCCACTTACAATTCAACCCTTTTTTTTCTGGTGTCATTGAATAGTAATTTTTATTCTGAACGTCTATGTGCCACACAGAGAGGTTTTACCAAAATTATATATTTCTTTATTAACTTTTTGTGAGACCACCCGTGAGGTCGTGGGTGGTTGGCGGGTGCTCTGGTGTGGTTTGCTTCTTCTTTCCTATCAAACATCCATCGTCCTTATCCCCCCTTCTTCTTTTTTTATGTTTGTTACTCTCTTGTAACACCTCTAATCTTCTGGCGCTCATATGATCTTATGCAGTTGCGAGCGCCGTAAAACCTCTACTAAAACTAAAAACCCGTGAGGTCGCGAAGCGGTCAGCAAATTATTTGCATCCGAAGTCAAAATTATCTGCAGGCTGAATCAGTTAAGTCAAAGGATATGTCAAACGTAAAGTATGTGAGACAAAAGAATGTGATCATCAGAGAGCTCGAAAGGATATATTGATTTTTAACAAATTATGTGATGTAGTCTTCTTCATGTTGCTACTTTCTCTCTAGTTTTCTCTTTACCCTTTGTATGATGCAGTTGTAGACAGTAGCATGACCTTTTAGTTGGCTTTCTCTTTCCTTTGTTTTCCCATTTCTTTACTTTTTTTTATGGGCAATGGGCAGGGGGTGAACTTTTTTTATGAGGAATTCTACTTTGTTAACATGACACCTTTACTCTAAAGGAGGAGGAAATGTAAACCTTATAGATAATTGAAGGTGTTCCTATATGTTGACTACATTGATTATAACAGTGTGGGGGAGTGGGGGGCGGGAGGGACATAGGTAGGGCCTATGGAAATGTAGTAAAGGCATTCGTACAAATAACAGATTGGTGAAGGTTCTTTTTTCTCAGTTAGTTTTTGAATACTAAAAATGTTATAGTCAAACTGTGCAAGAGGACATGGTTTCATGTTTCTTTCTGTTTTTTAAAAACTTTTAACCCTTTCTCAATTACTCCTAGTATGTCTTGAAGCCTTTTTCTTCTTAAAAAATACTGTGCTATCTGTGTAACTTATTGTGAAGATGATACTAACTAAGCTGTTATCATGTCTATCTAAAAAATATGTGCGTCATCATGCCCCCCCCCCCCTCCCCCACCCCCAAACAATCAGTATTGCACATGCATGTAATTGAGAAACTCTGAGAGAATAAAACTGTCTGTATTTTGAAATTTGAGAGACAATATAATATATTCTTCGCGGTATATACCTTACTACTAAATTTCCTTGCTCACTTTATAGTATATTAAATTACACAGGTTTATTATTTTTTAGGAATTTTGTCTTAAATAATTCTCAATCTTTACAATCTTTCTCCTAATTTTGTAATTGTTTTTGAGTTAAACATCTTTTAAACACGAAATAACCATAAATATGTTAATATGTTAACATCATTACCTGTACTCGAACACCTTGTTTGCTATGTTCACATGCTTCCTATCTCTCGTGCCGTTTAAATTAAAGTACTTCATTTCAGTCTAGTTACTTTTGCATATGTATTGTCCACAAGTAAATATTGATACTTAATGCTAGTCTGTGGGAGAGCCACTGGGAAAACCAGAAAAATAATAAACTATATGAAATAAAACCCAAACTAGAACAGCGAAATCCTTCGGACCTCTCCAGAAGAGACGAAGTCATTTTTACTCGATTGCGCATCGGACACACGGCCCTGACCCACAAATACCTCCTACAGGGAGATGAGAAGCCGTTCTGTGTCGGATGCGACACAGATTTCACCATTAGACACATTTTAACAGAATGTCTAGACTTTGGAGAGATCCGAAGGAAATATTATAAATGCAAGAAATTGCAGGATATTTTTTCCGTCGTTGTTCCCAGCAGAATTTTAAATTTTATAAAGGCCATTGGCCTTTATGGCGAGTTGTAGAGTGAATTTGATATTATTTAAAATTTTTATTGTTACTTAAAAGAGTTGTTTTAAATCACAAATGTATTTACACCGAATTTAAATATTTTAACTTTTTAGCATTTTAAAGTAAATTAGTTAACCAGTCGTGAAGGGAACTTTTGCAAAAGTGAACAACTTGTGTTTCGCGCGCTCATATGACCTTAGCAGTTGCGAGCGCCGTAAAACCTTATACTATACTATACATACTATACTGAATGCTTCTGTTGCTCTGTCTATTACTTTAATCAGGCATGTTGCCATTTCTCATCACTTAATTAACTATTTTTGGGCAAATTTTCTTATCAAATAGATATATGAAATGTACATGTTTTTGTGTACCATAAGTATTTCCCTGACACAATTTCTGTAACCCGTTTTCATGCCTTTGTACATTGTTATTCCCCTATTACATTGTTATTCCCCTATTACATTGTTATTCCCCTATTACATTGTTATTCCCCTATTAGTTCTGTCCTTTGTGCAGGCATATTGCATATAATATATTTATCATACAGAAAATGATTTAACCGTAAATAACACAGGTACCACTTGCAACTAAGATATTATATGAATATAATACCATCCTTTCCTACCTCAGAAACTGATGGGGCAGCTGAGTTTGCTGAACATGGCGTGTGCAGCCAAGGCGAGACTGCGCACCGTGACCCTGACGCGAGCCACGAGGGAAGAGATCCTGCACTTTTCAATCCTTGGTGGTGTTGAGAAAGGCCATGGCATATTTGTGGCCAAGGTCCAGCCACAGTCTAAAGCTGCAGAGGCCGGCTTGAAGCGGGGGGATCAGGTACGCATTTAATTATTTACCAGCCAATCCGTTTTGGCACAGAATTACAGAAGTTATACCGTCTTTGTTCCAATAAAAAAAAGAATAAATTTCGTCAGTTTACCTTCTCAATGTTTCTCTTGCCTGAAGGGAGACTTCGTTAAAAAATGCAACTAAAGTAAATTACCCATTGTCTTCATCCTGAAGAAGTTTATTCTTGCACTGTGGAAGGAAGCAAATCATTCAATACTAATTCTAACAGGCACAACACTGCTGGTATATATAATGCAGCACTGTGTTATTGGGCCATGGTTAACATGTCTTGCGATAGGACACACCCCTGTGACCTGTAAGTGTGAAAGTTTTATGTAATCGAGTTTACTCATCACATGATACCCTGATTCCTCACCTATTACGTGAATTAGATTTAAATTGTTTTCACAAGTATCAACGTTTTTTGAGTCACAAGAGGCTGCCTGATCCTGTCGGTCAGAGCCAACCAGGGATGTTTGAGACACCACAAGATGTGTTCTGCGCATGGGAATCAATCTCATGTCTTTTTCATGCAAGCCAAAGAGCATAACCATTATACTAACATCATTTTTTTGTTGTCTGATCAAGTTGTTCCAGTTAGTTTAGACACTTTGAACTATTACTATGTCATTTTCCCTGTGTACTGTCTTCAGATCCTAGAAGTAAATGGGCACAAGTTCCAGCAGATCTACTACAACAAAGCACTGGAAATTCTGCGGGGAACCACCCACCTGTCCATTGTTGTCAAGTCAAACCTGCAAGGTAAAAAAAGTCTTGGCTATAGTAACTAGACATTTAATTTGGTTTGCTCTTTAAACATTTTTTTTTCTCTTTTGGTTTTTTTTTTTGGGGGGGGAGGGGGGGTTGTTGGGTTTTTTTTGGGGTTTTTTTTTTGGGGGGGGGGTGTTGATTTGAAATGAGAATTGCAGAAAGGGGCAGAATTGATCTCCAATTGTACATAGTCTAATAATTCCATGGTTTTTAGTTTCATTGTTGCCATGTGTTTCTCTTCCATCAAAACTTGACTTAAAGCTTCATATTTTGCTTTTGCTGTTATTAACTTTTTGATTTTTTAAATGTTCACAGAGTTCAAAGACATGTTGAGAGCCTCGGAAAAGAACACTCCACGCAAAGTAAAGCGGGAAGATGGGAATGTGCCCAATGCCAAGCAGCGACTGTCTGTGCCAGACCTGGACTCTACGGCCCCCATGTTCACAGAGCAAGGGGATGGCAAAAAGACAGAGAAACGCAGCGGCATCTTTGGGTCCACTTCCCGATTGCGGAAAGCTCTAACACGAATAAACTTCATGCCCAAGAACTTGAATGGGTAAGTGCCTGTTGGTTTGCTCGTAGTTTGATTTTTTTTTGTGGTTTTGATTTTGTTGGTTAGTTTTTGGGAAGGTGTGCTCAGAGGACTACATCAGAAAAAAAAAAGTTGCTTTGTTTCATCAATATATATATGAGATAGTTTTCCTTCGATAAAAGTATTTTTTCTTTGAATAGTTTTTGTTGTGGTCAGTTAGAGCATGAAATGCAAAATGTTTTTAAAAATTTAGGTTTTCATAAATAGATGGAGCCTGCAAAGTGAGAAAGAAAAAAAATATTACCTATCAATATCATGCTTGCCTTCTTACCCTTATTTCTTCTTGGTGAAGAATATTTGTGTGATTTGTTTCATACTTGGTCATATGAATATGTACAACTACTTCCATCCTCCCTGCAGCCGTGAGTCCGGCTCAATCAACCACTCTGACGAGAGCCTGTACTCCAAGCCATCCCGCAAGTCCTCCACTTCCTCCTCCTCATCAACAGCCGGAGGTACCCTTAACAACCACCTGAGCGCCAGTAACCCGGATATCACATCTGTTGGACTCATCGTGGATGATCGGAACGAGATGCCGGAGCATGTGGTCAAGGTGTACAAGTCTGACCAGACCTTCAAGTACCTCCTTATTCACAAGGTTTGTCCGTGCCCTTGTGCTGTGTAGGGGGGG
The DNA here is from genome assembly GCF_000002075.1 of Aplysia californica. Classification (NCBI taxonomy): domain Eukaryota; kingdom Metazoa; phylum Mollusca; class Gastropoda; order Aplysiida; family Aplysiidae; genus Aplysia; species Aplysia californica. Next base: position 328,915 of record NW_004797721.1, on the reverse strand, counting down.
GGGGGGGGGGGGGGGGGGGGGGGGGGGGGGGGGAGGAGGAGGATTCACTTCAGGATGTAATTTTGCCAGGAAAGTAATTATTCTGTAGATTTGTACATATACATTCTCTTACAATGTGAGCTTATTTCAAAGAAAAGATATGTCAACACATTAGCACTAGTTTAGTGCTATGAAATTGAACAGGCAGAGGAAATAAAAGAGGAAAAATTTAAGAGCAGGGGCTACCAGTGGCCCCCTCCAACCACTCGCATACATTTAGAGTTGTTTTTGTTTTTTTAAGCGAAGCCTTTTAGGAATGATTGTTAGCCCCTGAGACTATTCCTGAGATCATTTTATCGCCCATTTTAGGGGTGTTTTATATATATACCCATGCCATACTCTTCCCTTTCACAGATCTGTATTGTATTGTACTCACACAGGTGACCAAAGTAGTTCTTCTGTGGGTGAACAACCACTTCAACGACTTTGAGACCAACCACGACATGTGCGAATTCCTAGAGCACTTTGAGTGTCTGTTGGAAAAAGAGGTGAGTGACCCACACTGGTGTGCGGAAGACAATCCCACTAGTGTGTGTATCAGAGCAATTGTTTTGTGGGCTATGCGAAGTGTGTTTTCATAAACGTGACATCATATTCCCAAAATAGCAGTCTGGTTACCTTAAAAAAATATATTATTATAGTAATTAGTTATTTTATAGTGTCAAAAGCACTGCTCTCTCAAAAGCTAGGTGTGCCCTGTTTAAGTGATATATTCCGGAACAATGAGCACCATTTTTGGTTAAAAACTATGATTTGGAGTGCCTTTTTGTTTGCCTATTGTGTTGTTAAAGTTCTTAAGATATATTGTATAATTGAAATGAAACCATTGTTGGACGTTGTAACTTATTTATACTTGCTCAGTCCCATGACTGAGAGAACTCGTCCAGAAATTTTGTGCTCTACTTTTAGACGTTGAATTCTAAGTGGACTCTGTTCATCATCTCCAGTTTGTTTTCACTCTTCAAGTTTTTTGTTTTGAATACAGTTTCAGTTCAGTTTTTAAATGAATTTTGAAAAGATGGACACGATCTTGTTTAGGGATCTTCCAGGTTGTAATGTCAACTGGAAATGAGCAAGTTGTAAGAGTAAGCCTCTTTAATATCTGTCAGCAGTGGTACCCATGAACATGTTTACATAACAGTATGTCTAGACAACCATGCATTGCACACTTTCAAAGTGTACAACTTTGTAATACTTGGGATTTGTAGTTCGAGTTACTCCTTCCTTAATGCTGGTCTTTCAAGGCGAGTGCTTTCCTTCTCAGGATGTACAGTCAGATAATTGTTCTGAATATTAAGTTGCAAGAGTTAATGATTTATGTCCCTTGTGTGTTGTGGCGACGATTACTCGTTTCCAGCTTGTTCACTTTTATTACGGTTTTCTGCATAGCTCATAAAAACATTTCTACAGTTAGAAGTTGTTAAAAGAAAGTTCTTTTTGGAGTTTGTGTTCGCATTGTTAACCTTCCTGCGTTGCCCACTTTGTGGAGTTTTGCTGTCTCCTTGAAGGCATGGTTTTTGGTGGTCTTTGGTGGTCCTCTGTCCTATTCATCCCTGCCCTTGTGCTTCCCACATCCCAAAATTTCCTCAAT
>NW_004797721.1:311114-327141 GCF_000002075.1 Aplysia californica | reverse complement strand
GAGAAAGAGTGAGAGTGTAAATCGGTAATTCAGGGTTTTTCTCGCAAATATATTTTCTTACTGATGTACACATGCTGTAAAGTTATCATGTGCTGTAATTATAGTCTCTGCCTGACTCACTAAGAATGTTTAAAATGTGTGAACTGCTCGTTCAGTACTTCTGAAATTGGGGGGGGGGGATAAGTTAAATGAATACCTTACAGATACTTAAATACACCGGAAAGTGTCTTTGATCTGGAGGTTTTAAAGCTTATTAGCCCCAAATGTTGATACCCTCAAAGTTAACTACGGTTCAAAATTTGTCATAGCTTGTTAGCCTTGTATCCTGGTTTTAAACCTTTTGTCTAATATTGTTTATAGGAAGCAAAATTTTGCTGTTAAAACCCGTTGTTTGTCAACAGGTTTGGGTAAATATGAAAGCGCCTCATAATATTTTATCTCTCTTTCATCACTTGACTAAAACTCAAGTTTCCTCTGACACCTTGTCTGAAAATTACTTTATTTTTCATCAAGTTCTGGATTTTTCATCTTTTTACCTCAATTGCAGCTACTTTTAGGATGTTGCCCCACCACTCCACACCACTCCCTGCCATACTCACATGCAGACATGCATACACATATTATTCTTATGTGTTATAATAGACCTTGGTTAAAAGCTAAATAGACATATATTTTTTTTCCAGTCGGTTTGTTGGAAGAGGATAGTTTGGTTTGTTGCAAATTATAATTACTCTTTTAGCTCAGTACCAGTACAAATCTTATTGTAAAAGAAGTATACATTTCTTCTCTCGTTTGTGACAGGAAACCACAGCAAAGGAGGTGGTCATGCTAGCTTTACAGGAATTTGGAATTACAGAACCCAGCTGGTGAGTTTACAGATGTTGTGAAAGTAGAAAGTAGGTTGTGAACGGCTTTAAAAAAAATTAAAAAATTATTTTTTTTGGGGGGGGGGTTATAATTAAATACCACATACAAAACCCACTCTTTTGTACTCTTTTTATAGACTGATGTCTTTTATTAATACAGATCAACGTTCTTCTAATTTGTTTTAAGTATTAAAAGGATTAGTGTTTGAACAGTGTTATCTTTGCTGTGGATTAATTCTTTTTTTATCCATGTTTTGTTTTTATTAGGCTGATAACTAAGAATGATTTTTCATATATATATGCATTGTGACGCATTCTGTCTTGACATTTTGACAATGTTATTAGCTCTGGATAATTGTAAAGTAAACTCAAGTTTTTGCTACTTCTGTTTGGAGATTTGTGCTGTGTGAGTGTGTTTTCTGCTCACTTGATGTGACTGTGTGCCCTAGTTCGGTGGATCTATGTCGCAGTCTATTCATAAACCTTGGTTGTTGGGAGTTTCCAGAGATTCATGCTTTGTCCTATTAGAGACGGACTTTGATGTGGAAGCTTTCCTCCCAATTCACTTGGATTGAAGCAACAGTAAGGGATGTAACTTTCACACTCGAAAGCTTGTATGCTGTCTACAGGTGTCCACATTTGCCACAGAAACAATTTGTCCCGAACATGTTACAAAAGGTACCCTCTGATTATAATTATAAATATGATTTAGATTTATTAAATGAAATGTCTTTTAATTAATGTGAACGCTAAAGAGTTAAAAAGTAATATTTTGAGTAAGATCATTGCAAGAATTAATCATTTATTGTTTGTAATGTTTCTTTTTCCGTTTCAGTGAGTTTTCTTTGCGAGAAGTAACAGTGGAGATGGAGAAATTCATCAAGAGCAAACGTCTTCCTGACTCCTTAAACAATTTGCCAGAGAGGTTGAATCTCAATGGGCGGTAAGAATTTTTTTGTCAGTTCTTCTAAAAAAGATTTTTCTTAATGTTCACCTTTCTGTTTTTGAAAATTTTTTTCACATTTCTACATTGGCTTGGTAGAAAAATCACACACACTGAAAATGTAGAATACATGATGTAGATTCCATGTTTTTTTTGTTTGTTTTTTCTTTATCATCTCCACTTATATTGTTTGTAGCTTTCTTGGATTTTTCATCTGCCACATGTATGATGTAGTTTTTTACACTGTCACGTTATTTCACTTTCCCACTGCTCCCCTATGTTGTATTTCGTTTATTGTTTCTTTCTCTCTATCTCTCCTCTCTCTCTTTCTCTCATTTCCAGAGCCTTTCCTGTCTTTGCCCCTCCCCTCTTTCCCGTCCCAGGCTTTTTTCTTTTACCCAAGTGTGTATCGTGTCAATTTATTCTGTCTTTCTGGTGGTCCTCTTTATTGACTTTTTGACCTCTTGACCCCCCCCAACCCCTCCTTGACCTCTGTGGTGTTTTTTCATCTGTAAGGGTGTTGTGACTCTCTCCCCCACCCCCTGCCAGCTCCCTGTTGTGTTGTACTCACTAGTGGCACAAACTCACATCTTACAGAAACTGTGACTCTAAAGATGTCCTGATAAGGGAAAAGAGTGAAGCTCAGATTGATGCATCAAGTTAAACTCATTACACAAATGAAGTTTCCACCTCTGGGTCGCATTGGTTTGACTTTTACACTTTCTCTCAGAAGTTGAGTTGAAGTTGGTTTCCGATATGGGGAAGATATTTTATCAAGTGTTTCCATCCTTTTTCTAGTCAGGCAGGGTTGTTGGCCCCGACAACAGGGTTGAAACAGCCCGCTCCAAAATAGTCTTAATTTTAGATTATGTTCGGGGGGGGGGACGAATGACTTTTCTCTTACAAATTCTCAAATGTATATTGCTGATGTTTAAGCGGTTTGATGATATAATAATAATAAGATAGCATTTATATAGCGCAAATCCCCGCTCAACAGCAAGCTCTACACGCTTCACAGTCTATACTCTACTGATATACTTTTATTGACATCAGCCTGCCCAATGAGGACTTGTATGCTATTTCGTAGAGTCATAGGTACCTTTTCTATGTTCAGACCCAGCACAGTTTTGACGTCAGTTTCTTATCACAGAGACTGATGCCATGTCTAAGATAAATGAGGGATTTTATTTGTGTCATTTGTATGATGTTCACTTGAGCTTTGCTCTATTGCGTTATATCTGTTGGTAGGCAAATGTACTGCTTCTTTTATTTAATACATTGTGTAAAGATATTGTATCTACATGTGTAAGGGAGAGGGATTTGACCTTGCTGACATTGAGAACTTATCTTTGCTGGCTATATTCGACTTCACAAGGGTTAATAGATGCTATGTGCACAGTTTGGTGTCTAATAAGTCGTATTATCACATTTAATAAGAGGTGAGCACATGGATTATAACAGTTATAGCTGTTTGCTTGACACTGCTGTTCCCATAGTGTAGTCTTGAAGTGTACACATATAAATGAGATGTTTCACTACTAAACACTGCAAGTCAAATATTATAATTACTTTTGATATATACTAATCTGTCCTTTGAAAAGGTACGTGTCCAAAACTACTAGTCATTTACACATAGGAACAATTTTCTGTTTTTATGTAGGAATGATGCTACCTTCCCGATAGTTGGGTTTTCTTTTAATGTCTAAGTAGAAAATTTTTCTCTACGAAGGTTTTTGAGTATAGAATTGCGGAGACACGTTGTATTATCTCAGATATTTATTTTTTAGAGCAATTTATTCTCTGGAATATGACTATCTTTAGGGATAGGATAGCATTTTTCCTAATTATAAAAAGATGACTGAAGTTAATTTTTCTGGAAGACAATCACTAATTGAAAAAATTAGTTTCTTCTTTTACTTATGATGCTACATGTCAATTGTGATTTAAAAGATTGTAGATTATAGTCTAAAGAATTCTTCCTGCCGCTATAAAAAATGTAGAATTCTTCCTGCCGCTGTAAAAAATGTGAAGGGAGGGTAGGGGTGCGGGGCATATCGGCAGTCCTCTGTCTGTTGTGTCTTATTTATTGTGATCCCCTAATGTGTGTTGTACTTTCACCTGGTTGCTCATTTCTATCATTTCTTGTTGAATGAGTCTTTTCAGAGGGTTCACTCGTGTACCTGGTGTCCGGGAATGACTGGTCTGTCCTCCCGATACATTGCAAGCCCCATAGTGAGAGATTGTGCGCTTTATTGAAAGAGAAAATGAAGGGAGAGCTTGTGCTCAGGGTGCAGCTCACTTGCTATCTTTTTTAAAGTTTTTTTTTTCTTTAAAAAAAAAGTTGATAAGTGCTATCAGATTTATTATTTTAAAACTCCAAAAAGTTAATGAGGGTCTTTGGCATCATCATCTCATCTCATCCGGAGCTTTGAAATAGTTTGTTATATTGTCCCCTGGACATGGAATGAGCTGTAAAGTTGACACACCAGAAGTGTGTGTGGCAGTCAGCAGCATTGTGTACCTAATAGCCAGTGGCTTTGTATAACAATCTACTGTGATTTACACTCACACACCCCCCCCCCCATTTCGATGCGATCATAGTCACCCTGTAGAACGTGACCCATCACATACAGTCGTATGGTACCATAACCTCCTCCTGCACTCTGTCCATTAATGCTCTTAGCTGCTGTTCCTGTTACCTCCGCCTGGTGTTGATCAACGCCTTTGTTTTGTGATGTTTTTTTGTTCTTGTTTCTAAATTCCTGTTGGGGCTGCAGATATGGTGTTATTTCCTTCTTTCCTGTTATTAATTCTGTTTTGGTTTTTGTTTTTTGATGCTCTACTCACCCTTGCCTGCGTTCTCTGCATGGTTACAATGGGGCCGTGGTTTTGCCAAATAACACAACTCTCGTCTATGTCTGTGTCCCTCTCATGACTGTAAGATCAGTGAAAGCGCTTTGGAAAGGTTTAACAGGAGGTGGTTGTTGTGCATGATAAAGTTATACACTCTTGATAGACACAATCTAGGTGGTTGGAGGGCGCCACTGGTAGGTCCCGCTTCATTTCTTTCCCTGTTTTGATTCTGCCTGTCTGTCTGTCTCATTCTTTCCCTCCACTAAATGGCGGTTATTGTGATGATGTGCTTTTCCTTACTCAAACAAACAAACAAACAGACTCAAAAGTTGGGCACAAAATCTCCGTCAGGATATCACGATAGAAGGAAATGTGTCAGGAAGGATGAAACAAACTACTCAGTGCTCCACTTGGATTTTCCTGTGGAACTTTCGCAGATCATATCAAATCTTGTAAGCTAATGTACCACATCGGCAGGCCAATACTTTTCTGTTCGCCTAGGGTAGTTTACGTGGAGCATAAATCACCTCTCTTATCATTAGTGTAGCCAAAGGGGCCTGGGCAATTCCTGTTGTCTTCTTTTTCTCCTTTTTGTTCTCTCACAAAACAGCTCTTCCTCATGCCGCAGAGCCATTTTTCCGAATTTGGTCAACTTATTGTTTTGTTTTGTTTGTTTAATGCAGTGTTGGCGTTGTCAGTAGTAGGAATGCAACAGTTGCTAGGCTTCTCTGATACTCTTTGACTCAGTTGAAGTGGTTTATTGCAATAAATTAGAATCATTTTGTACAGTTTGTTGATTTTTGTGTCTTACACTTCCAAGACTCCTTTTCTCAGTTTGTTAAGTGTACCTCATGACTGCTTTTGTTTTGATGTAGTACCATGCATGACGTGCCATGGCTTTAGGCTTTGCTGTTTGACTGTTCTACTGTTATCTCGATGATGCCTTTCCTCATGTTGTGCTGACGTGTGTATGTGTGTTGGACAGTTGCTGTTAAATGTCTTAATGTGTTGCAAAATGTTCAGACTCTAGTACTTGTTCTGGAGTGGTTTTAGAGAAAAAATGTTGAGAAATGTTAGAAGTATATATTGGTATCAAATGATTTGCTTTCACTGAAAGAAATGAACATTGGCCTTATGCCTCCGTCTTCACTGCTTGAAAGTGATCTGTAAACTTGCTCCGCGGGTGGTTGGCGGGTGCTCTGGTGTGGTTTGCTTCTTCTTTCCTATCGAACATCTATCATCTTTATCTCCCCTCCTTTTTTGTGTTTGTTACACCTCTAATCTTCAGCACTTATATGACCTTAATGTGTTACAAGTGCCGTAAAACTTACTAAAACTAAAAACTTGCTCCCTTTGTGGCAGTCATCATCCATGACCGTCACACAGTGGGTGATGACAAGGGATGTTATCATGATTGTAATATCATGCCAGACATACTGAGTTACTATCCTTGGAGACTTGTGTTACAGTCATCCAGCATACCCTGGTAGCAAAATGGAATAAACAATTTATTGGGAACTAAATCCTGTTAGATTGTCAAGTTGGCTCTGTCTCTTCAAGCTGTGAGTCTTCCCCGTGTGGGCACAGATTTATCGAGCATGAATATACATAATAATGCATTGTGTAGTTGCGTGGTATGGTCATATACGCTTCAGCGCAATGTATCCGTGACAGCTCACATCTCTAGAGACATCTCTCCCGACACAAGGCTGCATGGCAATGATGATGGAGACTGCTGTGCTGTGCTTTGTAGACACTTACCACCTGGTCATGCCTATTTCTGTTTGTGCTGGGACCCATCAAAGTGAGGCTTAGTTCACTGAAAATGAATCTTTAATACTCCTGCTTTGTCAAGTTTCTAGTTTCAATACTGATATCAATTTTACAGGATATAGGAAGTGATTTTTACTCACAGATGATGAATAGGAAAAAGTGATACATTTCAATATCATGTTGGCTCCCCTTACTGCAAAAGGAAATTTGTCAGGGAATAAATTCTTTTTAAAAAAACATATAATTCAGTAAATGTTAAGCCAAAATTTAAAATGAGAAAATGTCTACTTCTCAGTAGAGTTTTTAGTTTCAGTCTCTGTGAACAAAGCTTCATTTTCACAGGATGCAAGGCATATCGTCTATCATTCCGAGATGCTCACCATGAAGTGTACTGGCCGCCGTCCACACACCGTCTTGTACCCTTTGACACATGCTCTGCATGAACATTCAAATTTTTAAAATTAATACTAACCTGCTTTCTCCACATGATATGTTTTCCTTTGCAACTTTTCTGTATACTTAATCCTTCACTAACAGAAGGGATTTTTCCGGTTGCCTGTTCCAGATAAACTGTTTATTGATTAATGTGGTTGTTCATCAACAAACTGGATGTTGATGGAACTGAAGGAGAACTTTGCTTGTTATGATTTTCAACCTTTTCTAACAATTAATTGAAGGAAATAAGAAATGTTGATAATTTATTTATTCTTTTTTTTTTAATACTTTTTTTTTCTTTATTGTGTACTTCTAATTTTGTTTTTTAATGTTTTATTTTTCTTTAAGTTCCTTGTGAGAAAAATACTGATTCAAATGCATTAGTATGTATTGAGTATGTGTGATGTTTTAAGTGAAGTGTCCTTTGTTTTTGCATTTCTGCCGAGTTTGGTTTGGTTAGTACTAAATCACATGCAGGTCTGGGGCCCAAAGATAGGTATCATTGCTAGTCATGTTGTGCTTTGTAAAGCTGATTTTTTTCCTTAGTTAAAACTTTTTATAAGTAGCAAGCTGAAATATAGCAGTTTAAAGAAAATGGCCTACATGTTATAACAGGCAGATATTCATTATTGTAAGCAGTGCTGCGAAGGTTTGAATTTTAAAATCTAAAAGAAAAGAGCCAAGTCCATTTTAACGTTATGCTCAACATCAGTGTTTTGAAATAAAGTAATATTTTCAAATTCAAGACTTCACTCTGAAAGGAATTGGAGAAAGTGACAGGATTTTTTAGAATTGCTATTTTTCCCTTTATATTTCTGGTATTTTCTAGTAGGCCTACATTTAAAGGCTGAACAGAAAATGCCCTTCACCGACCAACCCCCTTTTCAATATTGTAAATACAGCTAAAAATGTCACTATTTGCAATCTAGATCCCTTTCCTTATGAAATCCAGGGCCCCAGATTTGTTGAATTTGAGCCTTTGAAAAATCTTATGGCAATATTAGTCCTTTGTTGCTCCTCATACCACTGTATCTATATATTTACATATATGTATGGTGTGCAAATAACTCAACCCAACTCCCCTCTTGACCTTCTCGTTTCCCCCAATTCATCATCATAATCCATGCCAAAGACACTTTTAAAAAAATACATTTGGAAATTTATAAGAACAGTAATTTTACCCATTACCTTTTAGAATTTTGTATGATTCTTCACTTGGGGCTTATAATGTTGGTCTTTTGTTTTCTTTCTCTCTCTCTCTCCCATCCCCCAATCCCTTTTTTTTATTTGAACCCCTTCCCCCGTTTTGCGCCCTTGCTCAAACCACAATTCATTCGCAAACCGCCAAATTTCTCCTATTGATTTTCACTCATTTTTCGTTTTTTGTTTTGTTTTGGTTATTCTTGTTTCTTCTTTTCACACTTTTTTTCTCGGTTCTTTATTGCTGTTGGGAACTACATTCAATACTTCATGTATGTGCTGTTTTTATTTTCGTTTTAAATAATTTTTATTCTTTGTTTGTTTTTTTATATACTCTTTGTGTTTTTTTTGTTTCTATATACCTAAATGTGGCAACAATAATCTTTTCCATCTTCTGGCTGTGTTCCTATGTTGGATTCTTTGCGGTCACAATATCTTTCAACTGGTTTTGATCACGGTATCTTTCATTCTGCTGGGTGGTTTTCCCTCTTTTATTTCCACCATGGCTGGTTTCTATACCTGTACCTTCTGTATATGTCATGGGTATTGTTGCCGTCATTGTTATGAATAATGTCATCTTCATGAAATTATATTTCATCCACTTTTTTCCATACTTTCATATCTTCATCATTTTTCCTTTTCTCAATTTCAACTTTGTGGTCCTGTTATTGTATTTGGAATGCAAAAACAATATGTTTACCTTTTTGTCTCTTCTTGGTGTTCCTGCACATGTTATGTCAACAATGTATCTTGTACTACTTTTCTCATCATCTCACCATGTGGCGGGATCATTCTACTTAAACACTTTCCATTCGATATGTCATCAAAATGATGTTCTACACACCCTTCTGCACACAAACGCATACCTCCCATTCGGTGACTCATACACACACACACGCGCATGCACACAAACACACTATTAGTCGGGCGCTCCCTCGTGTGCTTAGGTACTACCTGAAGAACAATCGGAGCTCGGAGCCGCTGATCCCAGACGAGCTGATTGGCCAGCTGTTGATGGAGAGCCAGATCAGCCTACTGCAGCTAACGGCCCATGAGGTGGCCTGGCAACTAACGCTCAACGACTACCGTGTCTTCCGCGAGATCGAGCCCACAGAGTATGTGGACGACCTCTACAACCTGCAGTCCAAGTTTGGTTGTGCACAGCTGCACAAATTTGCGGAGGTACGTGAAAGGGCAAAAAAGGCAGAGGTAGACCAAGAACAAATTACTTGGACAACTCGAACAGATGGGTGGCAGGGGAAGACTGTGGTAATTATAGATTTTTTTTTTTCAAGCAGAGAAATATGTATCAAGATTTCAAGATGATTTTATTGATTTGTAGAGACCTTTGGCCCATACATCTGCACATAATAACATATGACTCTGTAAATACGTAAATTGGAGCAGCATATCATGCAGAGAAAAGAGTATCAAACCATGATTGGTGAAGTCTGCTTCAGATCTGGCACTTGATGAGGACATGAACCTGTTTTCATTGTTGTTATTGATCCAGAAACCTGTTGTCAAGTAATTACTGTATTGTGAAGGTTCATGTTCATAGGACGTTGTGTTGACTGGGATGGGGTGTAAGACAATACTTACTAGTTCCACTATTTCCCTGTTGGTTTTGTGTGTTGTATTCTTTTTCCTAGAACTAAATGAGCATTGTACTGACTCACTCTTTCACTCTTTGATGTAAACAAACAAATGAAAGGTTACCAGATGTTTATTGTGTGGGTGGTTGGAGGGTGCTGTGGTGTGGTTTGCTCTTTCTTTCCTATCAAACAACTGTCGTCTTTATCTCCCTTCTGTTTTTATGTTTGTTACTCTCTTGGTACACCTCTAATCTTCAGCACTTATTGTGTTGCAAGTGTTGTAAAATGCTTACTAAAACAAAGATTTTTGTTGTATTTCCTTCTGTACTGCAGCTGGTCAACAAGGAGATGTTCTGGGTGGTCACAGAGATCTGCAGCGAAGCAAATCTAGTCAAACGCACCAAGTTGCTCAAGCATTTCATCAAGATAGCCAGTGAGTTGTTAACACATATTTCTGGATCAGTTTCTGCTTGTCCTTTAATTTTTTCAGCTGGTGATTAGAGAATGCTAGTGGTAGGTCCTACTTTTTTATTTGTCCATCCCTCTGTTGCTTTCACCTCTCTTTTCTTCTTCTTGCTATAACAGAATTAGAATTATGGCTGTCATCATGTCGATGCTTTTTTCTGTAACTCAAGTAAATTGGTTTCCGTAGAATAAGACTTCATTCCATTTGAAACTTTATGTTAACAAACCCAGGTCACTGCAAGGTCTTTGATATCATGCACTGAAAAAAGGCTTCGGTTAAAACAGTAACAACAAAGCTATAAACCCTTGGCATCCTGTTGGTTACTGACTTCTCCTTTCATGTTTAGAGCAGGAAAAAAAGCGTTTATGCTAGACAAATTCTATAATCGAACAAAAGATCAACCTACGAGCATATATAACACAAAGTGTTGGGTTGAAATACTTATGTCCCTCAGAATGTTTGAAAAGTCAATTGGATTGTTCTAAGCTAACTCCCTAAAAGACTGATCAGATTGCTCCTTGGTATGTATACGTCTCTCTCATTGGTTTCACAGAGAGAGCAACTTTCTTGCTGGGAATAACAAAACTCGTATTGTTTGTCAGTGTTAGATCAACCTTGGATTTTTCCTGTATGATTTTTCTAATAAAAAGTGGTAGAAGTTGTAGTACTTCTATAACTGTATGAAAAGTTCCCAACAGTTCCCAGCCATTTTCTTTTTGTGATTTCAAGTTTCAAGCTTGATTTTACTAGTAACAAAGTCTTGCTGTTTGCAAATGATTTACTACAATACTGTAAGTTTACTCAGATACTAAGATTGTGTTGAAGAATTTCTTAGGAGAGAAAGTTCAATGTTTCCATGATCATTTTGTTGTATAAAAAAGATTTCTGAATTTATGTCCCTGCTGTTTTTCTGGGACAGTTGGTTTTTAGCTTTCTCAGAGAAGTTTGAAGCTTAAGTCTGAGTGGGTTCCAAGTTTATTTTTGGCCCTTTCTAAAATATTTTCTCCCAGCCCCATGTCTTAACGGTAGAACTGAGTGGTCCTACAACAGCATACCTTTGTTTCCTCAGTGCACTGTAAAGATTCCAAGAACTTCAATTCCATGTTTGCCATACTGAGTGGCCTGGGTCACGGCTCCATCTCTCGGTTAAAACTGACCTGGGAAAGACTGCCCAGCAAATACTCCAAGCTCTTCCAGGTGAGGTCTGAAGGAAGGCACTTCCATCTTTGTGACAGCCCTATGTAAATGCATTTTGTTTTAAATTCTAGGGCTGTTTGACTGGAAATGGGAATTTACTGTTGTATCATTTAACTTTGCTTTAAATAAGAATTTGTGTTTTATGCTGAACAACGTTTTGCTCAACATAGTGTTTTAAGAGGATATTCTTTGAAGTAAAGTAAAATATGATACTGTTCAGTTAAGGAAATTCATATTAGTTTACAGTTTCTGTATTATTTCTATCCAAATATATACTTTCCATTCTTATAGGGTATTCAAATAAACTTTGTATGATGCCATCAGGTCCCTAATATAAACTTAATATGATTCCTGCAAACACTAACAAACACTCAAATGTCAAACATCGGGAGCCAAGATGGCCCTTGCATTACATGACAATTGTTTACATCATGTTTGTTGCAGTTGATGTATTTTTATAATCATAATCAGTATTTACTTGTAATATTATTTCTACCACAGGATTTACAATCTTTCATGGATCCCTCCCGGAACATGGCAAAGTACCGCAATCTCATCAACAGTGTACAGGCTCCCTTTGTAAGTCACGAGCCTGAATGTAAAGGGAGAATTGTTTTGTTTGACGATTATTTAAATCACAAATGATGAGGTACTTACGAAGAATTTATTTTGAACAGTGACTGCAACAACCAAAGTCCTCTTGCAGGCAAGAAGTTGCATTTAATTTTCCATGGCTTTCTTCAGTTTGATCTCAAGCTGCCATTGTGTTAATTGACTTTGTGCAGACACATGGTTGACAGGCTGTATTAGCTGATCAGTGGGTCTGACAGATACATCCCACAAATTTCTATGATGTCTGCGTTGCACATCACATGGGACACAAAGTTAATAACTTACTAAATGAACATTCGCTTATTTTTGTATGCATTTATAATTTACTATGGTTTGTTGGGAACATTATAATGTCATGATGCTGTCGAGAGTAAAATGTTCCGTATACTTGAAATAGTGGCAAAAGATGAGTCACATGAAGATGGTTTCAGAAGAAGAAAATGAGGTTGGTAAATTTGAAAAGTAACAGTGGTTCTCCCAATTCTGACTATGCACAAGAGGAATTGATTGGCAAAGCTTACTCATACTTGAAAGTATTTGTGGGGTTGGATTTTTTTGGTCTAATAAACCATTTTCACTTTAATGTATAGCTTTTTCAATGCTTTTACAGAAAAATACCTGGATTATGTCCTTTGCCTTAATTTCAATTTCCTCTATCTGTAAAGGTTATGCTTTTTGAGCTTCAAAAAGGCAAAAATGTATGTGTTTATTGCGTGAACAGCTGTTGATAGCATTGAGCCTTTAATGAGTTTGTGTTATACTTCTTTTTTTTATATTTGTGAAGACCACTCTTTTTTTAAAACCAGATTGTGTTCATTAGTTACAAAGTGTTTTTGTTGTTTTCTGTTTCAGATTCCATTTTTCCCAATCTTCAAGAAAGACCTTACCTTCATCCACTTGGGCAATGACTCTCATGTTGATGGTTTGGTCAACTTTGAAAAACTGCGCATGATTGCAAAGGAAGTCCGAAATATATGCAGCATCTGCTCAACAACATATGTGAGTGCTCTTGAAGGATTCCCTTACGATTTAGTTATGATTGACATGGAAAGATTTTTTTTTTTTTGTGATACTGAGAATGAATTGTAGGTAGGCCCTTCTGATATCTATTTTGTAATGGTAAACAGTTCTCATTGACTCCTGCACAGGTCTTTCTCTTTCCTCCTACTTTTCACTGCCTTATCTCCTGTCTTTTTTTTTTCTGTCCCCATGCTTACATGCGACACACACTCCCATTTACACACAGTAAAGCTGATAATTTGAATGATAATTTTTGCCACATATAACAAAAGCCAGAATATGTTTTGTTACCCCTCACACCTTGAAATTTTGAGTCCCCTTTTCAGGTTTTTAAGTCAAATAGGGCCATCAATAAAGTGTACTAAATCTGTTTTTGTCTCTTGCCGTCAGCACAGTTAAGTAAAAATTATGTTTGTTTTCTGTCTCTCCTGCCAGGACTCGAACAACATGTTCCTGAGCACCAACAACAGCTTCCAGAGTGCACTGGTTTCGGGAGTGACCACACTGAAGCGCACCAAGAACAGACGCGGATCGGCTTTGCCCAATGCCAAGAAGATGTACGAAGAGGTAGGTTGTCTATTTGGCATCAAGTCAAAGTCTGTGGAGCAATGTTATGATTTTTCTGTAACCTGGCAGTTCTTCGACGCAAGCTCCTACACACACCTACAGACAAAGCCTGCTCTACTCTGGCGTTGACCAGATGGCAAGGACATGTGGTTACTTGAGGGGGGCATTGCTGCCAAGAGCGAAATGCTCGCAGCTAAAGGGATTTGAAAACAACAACAACAACTACAACATGATTTTTCTGTCCCTCAGCTATTTTTCTTTGTCAGTCTTACCTTCACCTATTTTGTTATGGTAAGTTGCTTGTCCTTGCACACAAAAACTGAAGTTGTAGGTGCTCTGGTGTTGTTTGCTCCTTCTTTCCAATAAGCGTCTTTTGGCCTAATCCTTCCTTCCTTTTTGTTGGTAACTCTCATTTGCAAATTTGTTGTTTTGATCAGGCCTTTTAAATAATAATCCGTGTTATCTTGAAAAGGGGTCAAGACCCAAACCAGAACTAACTTGTGCTTTATTTGTATTCTTTTCGCAGGCCCAGATGGTACGACGAGTGCGGTCCTACCTAAGCAACATGCCCATCATCAGTGATGAGGAAAAGCTCACAGAACTTTCCAGTGCCTGTGAGGCTCCAGGTGAGGCCCAGATTTCCTTCTCAGTGATAATATAGATATTGCATCGCTAACAAATGTTACTAGAAATGCAGCATATTGTTTTTCTGTGGTTGAATCTGTTGTTACTTGTTTGTAACTTTAAAAGTTCACAGCAACATACATAATATTCCTCATTTTGTGTTGCATACTGAAGCACATTTCTAGTTGATCTCTCGTCTTCCATTTTTACTCTGTGACTTTTGCCTAGTGGTTTATGATATTTTTGTCCAGTTTTGTAGATTTCCTTCTCCTTAAATGGAGTGAAGAAACACTAAGAAACACTGGTTGTGTATTTGGTGGTTAATGTCATTCTCAGCATACTCCTGGAAAATTTCTAAAAATATTTATTGAAATGGAACGACATTTCTGAGCTGCGTATTTGTGCTGTTTGTTTTCCAAGTTCGGCGACGTGATGCATCACCAAGTGTGAATAACTCGCCCAATATGGAGGAGAAGCGCATTGTGACTCCGGCAGGACCCAAGTTTGGTAAGTTGTATAACGGTCCTGACCTGTGTGTCTTGGCTTTTGTGTATCTCGCTCTCTCTGCTTCTCACTCTGTTTCTCTCTTTCTCTCTCTCTCTTCTCTTTCTCTCTCTCTCTCCCTCTCTCTCTCCCTCTCTCTCTCTCTCTCTCTTTCTTTCTCTCTCTCCTCTCTCCCTCCTCTCTCTCCTTTCCCCCTTTGTTTAAACTGAAGCTTCAACTGGCAAGTACGGATCAGCTACATGTGTATTGTCATCCTGTCTTTGTGTTTTTCTCTGTGAATGGGTATTTTCCTGTGGTGTTGTTACTTATTTTGATATTCAAAGAGAAATGAGTAGCAATAATATATTCCCAAAAAAAATATTTGGTGTGCTTCAGAACTTAAGTTTGGGTTCAGGAGAGATACGATGAGGTTAGTTTTTGACTGGGAAATGCTGTTGGCAAGTTCATCAATGATGACAATTTGCTGTCCTCGGGTATTATTGACATTTACTTCAAAGAGAGAGAGAGAGAGAGAGAAGTCCAAAAGGTTAAAAAAAGGGTGGTTAGAATGGTCCTGAAAAATACTGATTTCCTTTAATGGGAAATGTTTTGGGGATTCACTTTGTTTTGCAAACCTTTCGCGGGATTTTATGCAAGAGACTTAGGGGATTTCTGTAATGGTTGTTTTAGAAAGGAAAAGGAGGACGGAGTGATTAAAACCCCTTACATGTTCATTTGTTAAACTGTTTTCGACATGGAGTCAGGACAAAACTTTTTATTCATGTAAATTATGGCCAGCCGTCTTTACCACCTAAAGGCAATATGTGAGATGCTCTGTGGTATGTGTTGACTGTGTTGTTGTTTGTGCTGGGTTTATTTTAGACGAACTATGGTATATGTGCCGCCCGAAGGCGATATAAGTGGGATGATAAGTTATTATGTGTTGCCTATGTCGTTGTGTGTAATCTGTTTCTGTGTTCCGTTGCTGCGTGTTGTGCTTGTGCTGGATGACGTTTGTCTGTGGAATGCAATATTCTTAGCCGTAGCTGAGCTGGTGGCAAACCTCCAACTTTGCTGTTCTTTTTCTTTTCAGGTACCAGTTGTTTTGTTTGTTTTGGTTTTTTTCTGTTAGATTTGCAAGGAATGCTGCTAAGACTTTTTGTTTCTGCTTTTCAAGTTGTATCGGGCATGATTGTTGCTTCTCTGTCAGTCTCATTCTCTCTCTTCAATGCTGAAAGTTTGTTATCATGCGCACATTGCACCACATTACTGTAGAGGTTGCCGGACACTAAGGCCAACCACTCCTACATCAAGTGCTAATCTCATAACCATGGCATGATGTTTTTCTTACACTTAGCATTGTTTTGCTGAACTATACTGAAGGGGGTGGGGG
>NW_004797721.1:307721-311014 GCF_000002075.1 Aplysia californica | reverse complement strand
GGGGGGGGTTACTATCCTACAGAAAGAACAAATTCAGTGATATTAAGGATTTCAAACTAGGTGATCAAGCTTATATACACAAAAATATCATTTCATATATTTAAAATTAATGATGGCTTAAATTTTACACAAATATTCCCCTACCAGACGTTAATGCTCAGTGTGCCACATATGCCACATCTAATATGGGTCACCTCCCTTAGACCATTCACCTGATACCCAGTGTGCTATATATGGAACATGCCTGTTTCAACAGGCCTAGATCCTAGAATACACACTATATTGACTTCTTTGGACAGATATATAGTTTAAACTTGCAGCCAAGCAATAACTTTATGTGACTTACCTTAGAGATGTGGAAATTCAAGATTAAGCAAAATCAATTTTTATTAAAATGGAAAGCAAGTCAAAGTGGAAAACAGAAGGCACAAAGCAACTCCCGAGAAGTTCATACGGATGTTGCAATGAGTCTTATTTCTATAGAAGAAGTTCTAGTCCAAATGGGAAGACTAAATTATTAGATATCATCGTTTAAAATCTATGTACCATATATTGCACGTCTAGTTCTAGAGGGTTAACTCCCAGCAGTTTTGCCTATTTTGCCTTTTTCATTTATGTTTCAGGGGTCCTCCAAACCCTCAAACCTCATGCAATAATCTGTTTGTCCCAGATAGACATGTTAAATATCAATGGTAAGGAAATTAGATGGTCCTTCAGACTTACCCAATAGATTTCATTTTTTGTCAAGCTGTTTTGAAGTGGGACCTTTTTCTCTTGAAACAAAAACAGAAATCACACTTTTCCAACGGTCACAAAGAAGGGGAAAAAAGTGTTTGAGAATTTAGAGTATACAATTATTTCCTGGAAAAGTACATTCACTTTTGCACATTATGTGTCAAAGATACACCATTCTGTTGGAAAATGAAGAAATGAAAGCCTTTCTAGTACATTCTACAATTCCTAGTTATTGCCCTTGAATATGGAAATTTCATATCATGACTTTTTGCTCTCAGGCCTCCTGCAATAATCTGTCTGTCCCAGATAGACATATCATAAACCAGTAGAAAGGGAATTAGATGGTCTTCCAGACCAAGCTTGACTTTCACCATAGTGAATAGAATTCCTGTGACCATAAAGCCTTTTATGTGTGTTTTTGTGGGTTGAAGCTGAAGTGGCTAACACAATAAATGAAAGTTGCACACTGTTTTCTCATGCAGTGCAGACACTGAATGTCTTGAACTTACCGTGTGGAAATAATTTTATCTTACTTCTGTTAGGAAGGTGCTGGATCTACTTCTCTATATCAGTCTACTTTCCCTTATGGTTTGGAAACATCTCGTAGCATTTCTCTTAACCTGCATCTCACTTTGTATTTACGGGGGTCTCAGTTTGATTTTCTTCACCACAGATTTCACACTTCTCATTTTACTCTCTCTCCGCAACTGCTCTTGCTGCTGCATCTGTCCTCGTATTTTGCACGTAACTTCAACCCCCACCCAAACCCCCACAGGTGCGGAATCACCAGGAGCCGTGCGAAAACTAATGGCCCTCTCCGACAAGGTCCGGCCACACAATCCCAAAATCCCCGTGGGCAAAGTGGTCAGCCCTACGGCTGCGCGACGTGGGCCTGGTGGTGGGCCCACCTCTCCGCGGATTGGGCCTTCATCGCGTCCTTTGCCAGTCAACCTGACCCCAGAGAGTTCATGCCTGGGTCAGGGCCCCCGCAAGCAGCCCATTCGTACGGGTAAGGCAGTGTCAGCATCTCAGCGTCATCGTCACATCACTTCCGCTGTTGATGTAGCCGCCCCATCTTGGTCTTCACTAGTGTTGTGTCAAAGGCGCTTCATTGTGAAAGGCACACTCACCATCCCCGCAGACCATCTAACAAACCCAACCCTCCTCCACCCCCATCCCCACCCCTACCCCCTCCCATCTCAGTATGGCCTCTGGAATCCGACACATAAAGCTCCCCACATTCATAACTGTCCTTATTCTCCTCATCTTTCCACACACATACACATTTGGATAATATTCAGCAAATCCACATTTCTGCTCACAATGTAACGTGTAGATGCTCTCATATAGACTAGTACAGTCACACACCTTCAATGAATTGGAGAAAATTGTCAAAACATTTACAAGTTGATTCTGAAAAGTACAAAAATTTCATAGCCTAAGCAAAGACTTCTTTCCCCTTGAGCAATGGATTAGAAGTAAATAGTTGATATCTTTTATTGATTTGCTTTTTTATTAAAAGAGCAAAAAAAAATTAGACACACTCTTAGAAGGTCAGAGGATTGTTCTTATTAAATACATATCTCACAGAAGACCTGCTCATGGGGGCATTTTTGTAGTGGTCCAAATAGCTTTATTTGTTACAGTAAAAGCTTTTGGGCTTTTTTTGTGTTAATTTTTTCATTTTGAGTACATACTTATCTAGTACTACTTTCAATAGAAATGTGTTAGGTTAATAGCTCAAGTGATCTATTATGATGAGAGCAAACTCTTACATCACATATTTTTCTATAAAGTAGTTGGTCTCCTCTATTGTTGACCTGTTGTCATTGTTGTGCTTACAGACTGCTCCTGTTTTTGTCTCTTTCACTTTTGTACATTTTTTTTTTTTTTTGCCTTGAAAATGTCTTTAACTTTTTAACGTTTTGTTTTGTGTTTGTTTTTTGTTGTTTTTATTTATTTTTTATTTTTTTGCTTTGAATTAACATTTATTGACACTTAATGGAGTCTGACATGACTTGAAAGCATGTTGATTGATGGCACTGGCTGCGTCAGCTTGATGAATGACACAGCACAACATCACTGTTGACATGAAATGATTCAGCATCTTGTTTTGCTGTTGTGCACTGTTTTGTGTTCTCATTTTGAAATTTCATCCAGTTCAATCATTTTCACTTTCTTCTGCTGAATCTGCTTTATTTTTATATCCCAGTCTCTAGCAATTGTATCTGTCTTTTATATATAGCAGCTTGGAAGAGGGGTCAAAATCCTCATATATCCGACTCTTACTTCAAAGTAAACCCAATTTTAGAAACTAGCTTCTGATGAATTCAGAACAAGCTGGTAGATTAGAACTAGAAGGTCAAGATTTATATTTATCCATGTTTGTCTTTTATTTTTATTTGCATTGAGTTTGATATTTTTAGCCTTATGGAGTAGAATGGTGAAGTTTCTGAATCTGATCGTTTTAGTCTTTGTAACAAGGAGGGGGAAGCCTTAAGTTTAAGTCTGGCTTTAATAATTTGAACTCGTCATAAAAGTTTAAGAAGCGGATGGTG
>NW_004797721.1:288802-307621 GCF_000002075.1 Aplysia californica | reverse complement strand
GGGGGGGGTTACTATCCTACAGAAAGAACAAATTCAGTGATATTAAGGATTTCAAACTAGGTGATCAAGCTTATATACACAAAAATATCATTTCATATATTTAAAATTAATGATGGCTTAAATTTTACACAAATATTCCCCTACCAGACGTTAATGCTCAGTGTGCCACATATGCCACATCTAATATGGGTCACCTCCCTTAGACCATTCACCTGATACCCAGTGTGCTATATATGGAACATGCCTGTTTCAACAGGCCTAGATCCTAGAATACACACTATATTGACTTCTTTGGACAGATATATAGTTTAAACTTGCAGCCAAGCAATAACTTTATGTGACTTACCTTAGAGATGTGGAAATTCAAGATTAAGCAAAATCAATTTTTATTAAAATGGAAAGCAAGTCAAAGTGGAAAACAGAAGGCACAAAGCAACTCCCGAGAAGTTCATACGGATGTTGCAATGAGTCTTATTTCTATAGAAGAAGTTCTAGTCCAATTGGGAAGACTAAATTATTAGATATCATCGTTTAAAATCTATGTACCATATATTGCACGTCTAGTTCTAGAGGGTTAACTCCCAGCAGTTTTGCCTATTTTGCCTTTTTCATTTATGTTTCAGGGGTCCTCCAAACCCTCAAACCTCATGCAATAATCTGTTTACTCCAGACAGACATGTTAAATATCAATGGTAAGGAAATTGGATGGTCCTTCAGACTTACCCAATAGATTTCATTTTTTGTCAAGCTGTTTTGAAGTGGGACCTTTTTCTCTTGAAACAAAAACAGAAATCACACTTTTCCAACGGTCACAAAGAAGGGGAAAAAAGTGTTTGAGAATTTAGAGTATACAATTATTTCCTGGAAAAGTACATTCACTTTTGCACATTATGTGTCAAAGATACACCATTCTGTTGGAAAATGAAGAAATGAAAGCCTTTCTAGTACATTCTACAATTCCTAGTTATTGCCCTTGAATATGGAAATTTCATATCATGACTTTTTGCTCTCAAGCCTCCTGCAATAATCTGTCTGTCCCAGATAGACATATCATAAACCAGTAGAAAGGGAATTAGATGGTCTTCCAGACCAAGCCAATAGATTTCATATTTGTCAAGCTCTCTTGAGGTGTGACATATTTTTCGTGTTACGAAAAATAGATGCAGAAACAGAAATCGGACTGCCCCAACAATCACAGAGAAGAAAAAAATATATTTTACAATTTAGAGTTTACATTAATTTGATGAAAAAGTACATTCTATTCTGCATGTAATTTGTAAAAGACAACTCATTCTGTTGAAAAATAAAGAAATGAGGGCCGTTCTTGTGCATTCTACAAATTTCCGGTTGTTGCCCTTGAAACTGGAAATTTCATAGCGAGAATTTTAAAATAAAACCATCAATTTTTATACCTGTGTTATATTTTTTAGTTAATTTAGTCATTTGTATTTGATAAAAATGCCTTGGGGAATCTTTATTTATAAAAGTAAATGTATTTTGTGGGCGAAATACCACATCACCAGCCATTGTGTATATTTATACGATATAGTACTGCATGAACTGCTGGGAGTTTAAGGACTCCTTGTTTGGGAACTGAAATATAGAGTGTTTTTATTTTGTTAACATTTTTAAGTTTGTTTGTTTTTTGTTTTTGTTTTGTTTTTGTTTTTTTCTTGCCTTCCTTTCTTGGATGAGTTTGCCTTTGGAAAAAAAGACAAATTTTTAGTAAAGTTCTGTAAAACATGAATATATAAATCACTTTAAGTTATATTATTGCTGTTACGTAATCAGGTGTACTTGGCGCATTATGTGTAAATCCGGGGAAGATAAATTAAGAGTATTGTATTGATTGTTGTGCGGAATATATCTTGATGTCCTACTGTAAGTGAGACATGAGACACGCCCAACTCTGTCTTACCCGCTGGTCATCTTTGCCCAGGTTCTATGGGCTCCACAGACTCTGCAAGCCCCACAGGCAGCGTGCGTGGCTTCAAGGGCCACTACTCCTCTGAGAATGACTCTGGTCACAGCAGCATTGGCTCCAATGTGTCACCACCCCAGCACCGCCGCTTGACCGCTCCCGCTGGACCTGTATACTGCCCAGTGCCAGGTACAGGAGGCTTTCAATATTCTAGGGAACATTCGACTTTTGCAGAGTTTCTTGAAATCTCTGCCTTGCAAGATGATAAAACAGGAAATGGAAAACCTTTTTAAGTGGTACTCTTTGTAGTTCCCCATATCTGCGTGCATATATACTTATATTATTGGTTAACAATTGAAACAAAGTTACAGAAATCGTACTAAGCTTAGGTGTTTTCTTGTTCTTTAGGGTAAAATTTCAACTGGGGTTTGAAGTTCAATTAAAGCTTATTCTAGTTAATATTTGATACTCAATTGGTGTTTGAGTGACAGGTATCCTAGATGACAACCTAGTCCAAAGCTGCATGAAGTTATCAGAAAACAGGAGGAAAACTTGTGTTATTGTCTCTTCTTTTCTTTCTCTGTCTTCCTGATGGGGCTTTGAAAAGTCTAATATGAGGAAAAAACTTATGACATATTTTTTTTCTTTGTCTCTCCTCCACCGCCTTCTCATCCTCATCACCCTCTTCCTCCATGTCCTCTTACCTTTTAAGTGTAAAGATGGCATGGTTTGAGTGTGGACTTTTTAGTGCATGGCCTGGAAGTGCCTCGTGTTTCTGCACTCTGATGATGTCGTCGGTTTAGATACTCCATACGCCCTAGGGCAGTGCCACTGACTGCAGTGTCTTCAGGCCATTCCCAAAGGGGGGACATTTCTCGTTCAAGCACAGTAGAATTGTAAATGGGCTGATTCATCTTGTCACGCTCATAACTGTGCCTGATCTACAACAGGGAACTGCTGCTTTTTCTTTCCTAATCCTTACTGTTGTCTTTTTCCTGTACTTCTTTTGTATGTTTGTCACACTCTTTTGACACGCTATTTCCGGGGTGCCTTGATAGTCGAAGCAGACCTTGTGCTGTTGAAGCTAGAGAGGTGAGCAGAGTAAGTCTGATTCCCTGTAAAGACTTCTCTGTTGACACCCATCCCTTGGTGCTCATATGACCTTATGCAGTTGCGAGCGCCGTAAAACCCTCTACTGAAAAGATTAAAAATAAATACTCCATTTGCAGGAAGTTGGTACTATAATATGGTCAGAATTTGTCCCTGATCTGTCCAATGGGTCATTATTAATATCATGCTGAACTTTGATGCTGGTAACCCTGAGTTGAACCGCAGACAGGACTTCCTTATGCTTAGTTTGGACCTTTCAATGATCGACCTGAAATTCTATTTGTTGATTCAGTTGTGAAATAATCAAGTACAATTCTGTAACTTTTACTCAAATCATTGATTTGAGATTAAACGCTGTAGAACTGAGTGAGAAAAATAGAGAATTTGATCTAAACTGGCTCTTTGAGTCAAGGTACTTCTTATTGTTTGGGAAGTGAATGAAATCTTATGGGCTCTGCTTTCTGTGGTTGAACATTATATTTTACTGCCTCTGTTAAAAATCATGGTTCTATACGCATGAAAGTAAGGTAGGGTCACTTGAAGTTGGGTACACTGTCATAAAAAGATGTGGGTTAGAACGAAAATTTGTTACAATTGTGAAAAGTTTTGTTTTTTTCTGGAAGTGGAACTCAAACATTGTACTGACCTTTCTTTGATGGATGTACCCACTGGATCCACTTCAAATATCTTCATGTAAACTCTTCTTTATTCCTCAATATACTTGATCTTGTTTCTGTTTTATTACATTTCTCTTGAAAAAAGTTAAAGTAAATCTTTTTCAGAGAGACTGTTAAAATTAGTCGCCATCAGAGAGCCAAGGATGACTATTTCCATTGTGGCTGAAATACCTAAAATAGCAAAATTGAAGCATTCAAATGACATTCTGTCATGTATCATATGTAAATATTACAGATTTGCCACTGGCAATTTCCAATGAGTTCATATCCAAGTATTTCTAAAACACACAGTGCTGTAAAAATCTCTGTCTCGAACCAAGGAATTTCGACATTGCCTCTGGCTCTCACCTGACAAAATTTTCCTTTAATTGTTAAAAAGGCTGCCCTGTTCTCTTTAGATGTAGACAACTTTACTGATTAAAGAATCAACATTTTTAAAATTGAAGTCTCAGTCACTCACAGTTTACAACATGATTTCTAAAAATTATTATTATGATCTCCCCCCTGTAGGCCAGCCCCCTCACTTCAGGCCTCCCCTCCCATCGTACAGTACAGTCATGCACAACTCTGCGGCAGCCATGTCAGCCCCTGTCGGTAAGTCCATCTGTAAGGGAAAGTGCTTTGATCTTATCGGGGGGGGGTGTTTAAACAGTAGAAAAAAATTTTCTCTGCAAGGGAAATTTTGGGTTGCAGTATTATGTGTATACAATGACATACATAAACTGAGAGGTGATATCAATGTCTAATTGTTCAATGTGGCTCAAGTAAGAACAGTATCACAAAGAGGCAATTACCCTTTGCCACTGTGCATAGCCCTGTTTTAGAGGAAGAGGAATTGTGTCTTACTGACACCCAATGATGTCCCACTTAAAAGTTCCATCATTGTCCTTGCTTGACATGTTGGTCAGTCCACCTCTGGAGACCCTCGGCATCCAACACTAAAAAAGTTGCTGAAGGCTGCCTTCAGATTCCGGATTAGTGTTTAAAGTTCCTCATATCAGGATGTGAACATCTTGTTAGGCTTAGGGTCCCACTTGCGAGGAGCAGACCAAGATCAAGTCAAAGATGAAATACAAAAACAGCAGGCGCTTCTTGTCCCAAAGATATGGCATGTCAGGTTTACTTGAAAAACGAGATCTGTTTATTTTTTCCTCCTCAGTGTCCAACTACGCCTCACATCCTGGCTTCCCCGTGGGTAGACGGCCTCCACTTCCGGATTACCAGGCAGCCACCAATATGGCGCAAATGGCGCGTCGACAGCAGCAGCAACAACAGATGCGAGCATACTCACACGACACTGGTGTCTACATAGGTGTGGGTCATGGGCCAGTGGCCGCAGCCGACAGTGACTATGATACTCCCCCAGTCGAAGGCAAGTCGGAGCAGGGTTTTATCTCTGTTACAATGGGTTTTTATCTCTCTGACTGTGGGTCACCAAGTGTCTTTTTTTTCTTGGGACAGTCCCTCTGTCTTTCGCACACCATCACTGCCATGCAAAATCGTTTTTTCTTTACTCCATCATCCCCCCATTCCCCGTCAAAGATATATCCGTAGTGAAGGTATAAATGTAAATTTTCGTCCTCTTGCTGGCAATTTTATCTGTTTTTACTGACTTTGTGTCTAACAGGAGCCTAATTTTTCATTCGTTAGGTGGAAGGGGTTTGTTTCCCAGACAGGTTGGTGCAGGGGCAGAAAAGGGTCCCAAGAGTATTAATTCTCTTTTTGAACACGTGTACTTGCAAGCTGTGTCAACAGCCTTATCCCTAAACATTGTCACCCTCAAGTGATTTTACTGCTCATGTGTGATGCTGTTAGATGTCTCACAAAAGATTTTCCAAATTTGGGAAATCCGGACCAGTCTGGACTGTTTATTTCTTGTATTACAATTTTTTTCTGAAATACAAGAGGTTCATAAGTGTAGAGACAGAGTGCTTTCAGCATTGTTGGTGGATAACACAGGCTGTCTTTCTGTAGTTTTCAAGCTTTTGATAACTAGGATAGATGAGATCTAATAATAGGTTTTCCATGCAGTTTAACAATGTATAGGAGGGAGAATTTTATCAGCTTGTACCTTTTTGTATTACTTGAAAACTTTTTCTCTAAAACTAACTCCTTAAGATTCGAGTTACTTTTGTGGAACCAGTTGTTCTATATTTGAAATGACCTACAATGTATTATGTAAGGCATCACATTTTTGCTTTTGAATATCAACTTATATTTTTTTAATGAAAGAATTATGAAGTGTTGGGTTGTTTTTTCTTCTCTAAATTACAGGTGGCGAAGAAGAGCAAGTCTCAGCAGTATAGCAGAGGACACTCAAAGCTTGTTCATTGTCTCAGTAACTACTTCCATACAGTCCAGAGATGCCGTCCACCACTGCCTGAAGGGCCGGAACTCTTCTTGTACTGGAAGTTCCGAATACTCACAGGGTGTACAGAACACTGAGTAGTCTCTGCCACACTCCGCTGATCACAACTTCCCACCCACAAACAGATGGCGTGCTCTTACTGCACTGGGCTCTTCCCCTCTCCGACAACGATGGAGCACATTTCCATTCGCTTTTTAAAAATCCTTCCTGCTCTCGTCAACTCCCGGATAATATGGGGACTTGTTGCACATTTAAACCACAAACGTTTGACTTGTTCTGTTCCCTGTTCTGAGTGGTTTCTTCACAAGTTGCATCTCCCTCCACCTCCTGGAAGACGACATACCCGAGGGGCAGAAAAGTTCTGCTTTGTACAGCCACTTATTTATTCTGAAAGGAGAGAGTAAATTGAGTTTTGCTGCTTATTGCAGCCGGTTTCATAAACACACACGAGAGGAATACACTTATGGCATTGTTGCTGCGATCACCGTTCCACCGTTTACATCTGCAGTGCAGGAGGAGGTTCTCCCCTTTCCCTCGTCCCCAACATCCTCTTTGATGCAGCAGATGAAAGACAGTCTTTTCAGCTGTGTGTTTCTCCGGTGTTCAGACTTTTTGTAGTCCAGACTTATTTCTGAATGGCATTTTCTGATGGAGTGACACACATACACACACACACATATCAATCGTGCTATCTCAGCAAGGGCAAATTTTGTGTTTGTTCTCAAGGGATCTATAATGTGATGCCCTTGGTCAAATTGTTTCATGTTTGTCAGGGTCTCTACCCCCCTCCCCCCACCCCAAGTTTCCAGATTGTGAATGGATAAGTGTTTGAAAAATGTCAAGTTGCAACTGTGTGACCAAATTTATGGACTTTGTATTTTATCTTTTTAGCATTTTTACTGCTCATTTCCAGTCAGGTCTGAGTCATGAGTGAACTGTCAATAGTTACTATAATAGGAGCCCGGAAATTGAAATCAAATTTAGAACTTCATTCAGACTTATTTCAATGGCAATGGACCCAAATGCTGTTTTGTGGTCTGTAACAAACTCAACTAATGCACAAATGGTTAAAGTGATCAGGGATCTGCACGTAGGCAACAATGTGGGAAAATTTAGTAAGATTACTGTTCTGTGATATGCTTCAAGCCTTGATATAATTGGAAAAGATTTTTTTGTGATCACTTTTCATGACTTATATAGATAGTTACTGAGTTTGGTATCTTTTATTAGCAATGACCACTCTTCATTTTTTTCTTTTTTTTTTTCAGGTTCAGTTAAGTTAATACTGCCTATTATTTTTAGTACCTTTGTACTGACCCTATAGATTTTAAGAAATCATTAAGTATTTCAAAAATGCTTCAATCAAGTTATCAGAGATAATTAGTCTTACTTCTTTCATTGTTACCTTGCTCCATATTTGTGATAAGAGCCTTTTATGATCAAAAGTGTGCCAAAAACATCTCTGCAGTGTCAAGTAAACTTGCAGTTAGTTTTGCTTTTTCTCCTTCTCATGACACATCATGGACAGAAGGGCCCAGGCCATGTCACAGAGTCAGAAAAACGAGGGGAATAAAAAGAGAGCAGGAAAGTCCCATTTTAAACATCTTTTTTGGAAATTTGTCACGCAGTGGTGCCTACAAAGACTTGCAAATGGTACAAAGGACAGTTCACATACGTGGAGAAAGGATTAATCAACAAAAGTGATACCATCCATTACTTGTTGCTACAGAGGTGTGGTTTGTAACTTTTGCTGTCTATGTTCCGAAAATGGTCACAATTTTAATGTTTCCTCTGTGGTCAGTCTGTTACAGTTTGGACTGACATGTTTTAATTTGAGTTGGACTTCCTCCTTCCGGACACATGTGATACTTCCAGTTGTCATGTAGTGCTGTATTGTCTTGCTTAGGTCTGTTAGTATTGTTGTTTGAACCTTTTCAAATGAAGTGCATGAGGTGAATATCTTGAATTTTGTACAGAGATTATATACAGCACATTTAAACACAATGGTTATGTGCATGGCTGCTGTGACTGCTTGTCATGAGAGATTTGTTTCGAGTATACATCTGCCAGTGCAATTTTAACACAGTGTGCAACTTGGTCATCCATCTTTCCCCATTGTAGCTTCTTTGGCAGTTGATCAGACTGTGTATCCAGTGTTGTCTTTTCCCCTGGGGGGCGAGCAGCTGCTTGGTGCAATGTCATACAGACTCATGATGGAACCTGCCCCTCAAGATATTCTTTCTTTTTTCTCTCTTCGCAAAGGATTATACATTCAGTTAATCTGGTTTGTTGACGTTCTGCTTAAGTATGGGATTGAGGATGAGATATTGTTATGATTGTTTGTCTTGTCATTAAAATTGTAATCTTAGAAAGTGATATTCAGCTCTTACATGTACTTTTTGAACCCTACAGTCATTTGAGGAAGCAAGGCAAATAACAGCCAGTTCGTCTTTCATGTCAGGGCAGTTGGGATGGGTTGGCATTAGGATGTAAAATACTCCTGGCTTTATTCTAATTTGCATAGAAAATTAATTATAAATTTCTTCCAATGAAACACTATATCTTATCTTTAGAATGGTCATGACTGCTCAGGTGTGACTCAAACCTGTAAGGAATTCTTGGGTGCTTAAGTGTAGTATTTCTCTTCTGTATTTTTTTGTGTTTCACTATTATGCACATTTGTCAAAAACCTTGGTTTAAATGATGCTGCTGGTTATTGGGTCAGTGATTGATTGTCTTGCTGGGGTAGATGTTCCTGATGTGTGCCAGGTTGCTGGTAACTCCCCTTTGTTTTCTTCCTTTCTCTCTCTCTCTCTCTCTCTCTCTCTCTCTCTCTCTCTCTCTCTCTCTCTCTCTCTCTCTCTCTCTCTCTCTCTCTCTCTCTCCCCCTCTCACTTTCACTCTCCCTCTCTCTCTCTCCCTCTCTCTCTCTCTCTCTCTCACTCTCCCTCTCCCTCTCCCTCTCTCTCTCTCTCTCTCTCTCTCTCTCTCTCTCTCTCTCTCTCTCTCTCTCTCTCTCTCTCTCGCAACTGCATAAACAATTCTTCTATACTAGCGCATGATTGAGCAGAGCTGTAGCCTTTTATAAGGTGTGTTTTAGATATTCGTAGACAAGGTCCTTGATGGAGGCTGTGACTACATTTTTATGCTTTAAAAAGTTAGAAATATTTTAAGAGTATGTAATGAATCTCCATGCTACTTCCATGGCCTCTTTTATTCATTTTGTCATAAATCTTTTTTTTCCTGGTTCATCTTTCTAATATTTTCTATTTTTGCTTTTGTCCATGACTCACTCTTTAAAGAAAAAGGTCTGTCGTGGAAAGAACAGCTGCCATGACAATTAGTAATTAGGCTCCACTTTAATATAAGCACACTCAACCGCAAGTCGTTACAATAAGTACTCTTTGGACAACACAGCAACAAGTTGAAATAATAATGGTGCTATGTCTATATGTACAAGACGTGTAAAGAACAAGCTCGGAAGGATTAATGCCCTATACAAGTCGTATATTTATATATATATATATATATATTTAGATAGAGAGAGAGAAAAGCGTATATGTGTTTGTGTTAAAATTTCTGCTGTCTGTGTAGGATGTTGATCTCCAAAGCTGCTGTGTAAACTTTGCCACAACGGCTTTCAATACAAGCATTACTGGTCGTGTGTTGCCTGTATTTTCTTCCCTCTTGGTGAGTGATAGAAATGGAATAATATGAATAATATGCACTTCTTTGTACCCTTTTTGCAGTCCTATTATGTAATGTGACGTATGATTATCCTCGAGACAGCTGTCAGCATAGTCTAGGTCTGATGATAAAGTGTTTTCTTTCTGATGACCCAACGGGTCATTATTGTCTTACTTCTGGTCCAAAATCACACCTGCATAACACCCCCCCCACCTGTAAGGTCAAGAGCCCTTAGGGATTGGACAATAACACACCAGGTGATTGAACAGATTAAACCTCCTGACTTTATACCTTTGAGCAGTAACCATGCTGGTGTGTGTGGAGGACACTTTCAGTTTGGTCTGAGCTAGAGAAACAGTTCACGTTTACTCTATGTCATTGGTTTTCACACCTCTACTGGTGTTTTTCTCCTCTGCACCTTATCGGTTTGTGTACATTTTGGGAAATGTGGTCTCAAAGTAGGGAAGCTTCTATCTTATGGTTTGGCAGTTAAATTGAGTATGAATTTATATATTTGCAGGTGGTATGAGAATGTACATCTTTACCCTCACTCTATTGTCTCTGTCTGACTGTCTAGCCTTTTCTCAGCACAAAGTGGCCCTTATTGTGCCGCTGTGCTTCTTTATAACTCAAACAAATAATGTGTTTCACATTTCTTTTGATACACAAGGTTTGCTCATGCTGGGATGCTGTGATGTGCTGATTCTCAGAGCAATATATGTCAGCCAGTGCTTTCTGTGTCGTGCTTTTTAGGGTTTTGTAGAATGTACATCTGTATTTATCTCTTTAACTGTATATAATAGTTTAGAATAGCTGTCTGATGGGGAAACAGCTCAGCTATTTCCATGTTACATTTGTATAGTTTTCATTTTAAATCTTGTCAAGATAAAAATGAACTTGTCATCATTGTGCACCTGTACAACGGTGTAATTTTTAATAATTGTTAGGGAGATGCATTCTCGCGTTCATTACACGGCTTTGTGTAGACTGTGTGTCATGTGTGTGTGTTTATATTTCTATGGTGAGTGTATTTGTGTACACTTGTGCTAACATTGCAGAAACGTTTATACCTTGCTCACAATACAAATTCAAATGCTCCTGTACACCGTCATGCTCGCACAAGTATACACACTAGCATACTCACAAACATACACTTACAAATACACACACAGACACATACCCACACTTACCCAGCACTGTATATATTTCTCTTCACCACTTGTTTGGCACTAAATATGATATTGACAGTTGTTGTGAGTAACAATCCGAGGTGCTTTTTCTGACAATGACTGCTTGCCATATTTGTGAGGAATGAGATTTGCTGTCCGGTTGGACCAAGCATTGATGACTGAAGAGCTGACACTTTAATTTTTTTTTCTTTCAAGGCCACATTGCTCTTTTAGCCTTCTACACACAGGGTCACAGACACTATATTCAAAGAAATTTCTTCGTATGACTGCAAGTGAAACAACAGGGGACCAATAGCACTGACATGGTGTACCCATTTCTACGTGGAATCATGTCTTTTATCATGAGAAAGGTGAAATTATCTTTTTTTTTTTTCTAATTCTCCTTTACCTATATTGCGACATTGTTTAGTCTTTGCAGTTTTTGGGGGGCTGTTTATTTTCTAACCCTTATTACTCAACCCTGTAGAAAAATTTTGCTTACAACTAAAGACTTATTCTTTTCAGATATTTTGTATTTAAACAATAAAAGCTCAGATTCAAAAACAGCATTTGTTTTTATGAACAGCAGAATTGGGTTTTTAAGCTTCCCAATATACTGCACACCTGTTGCAATCCCTTCTTTGAACCTGGTAGTCTTGAAGAGATAGGTCAATGAGAACTGATCTGTAACAGAAGAACTTCCCAGAGACAGATCTTTTTTAGTGGTTGGAATTATAGGTGACGGTTTTATTATTATTTTTTAGTATTCAGAGTAATTGCGATCGAGTTCCTAATTTAAGTCCTACTAAAGATTGCGGGATGAGAGAACTCTTCAAAGATGGGTTGTGGAGGAGTGTAGGAAGGAGTTTCTTGTGTCAGGGGATATGACGACAACGGCTATAAATAATACAGGCTTGTGAATAGAAGAGATTTCTTTATATGTTGGTCTGTCAGGTGCGCATATTTTGGATATAAAAGCAATTTATTTTGTGATTGCTAACCAGCTCAAAGGGAGGAAAGAAAATGTGTGCTCTCTGATGTCAAAATATTTTCATGAAATCCACTCCTCCTGAGTGATGGTTTGGAAGTAGACATCTGACAGTTTGTAGGAAGAGGGATGAATGGTGGTATTATTTTATGTGTCTCCTCTCTTCCCTGCCCTCCCCCACTCACACATGAAAAAGCCCTGTCTAATGGTGCTAGATGCCTTACCGTTTTCCCCATGTGTATTTGTCTACCCCTGATATGGTGAGTGTATCAGAGCAATAGTGAGTTTTGTAACCAGACTGAATGAGAATTTTATTTCAAGACATCAAAACTTTGAAGTCAGTTCAATTATTTTTGTATTTTGTACCCCACTTTTCTCTCTTGAAAACTTTTTTGAATGAGTTGCTAGTGATCAGGCAAAGAATTAGCGATTGTCAATCATAAGCCCTTTAGTGGTACTGGTAAAATCATGAACTAAGTAAAGGCCTAAGGTGCACAATACTTCCATGTTTTCTTTGTTTTAAATGAGACAAGAATATTCACAAATCTTGTTTCCACAGATTTTGAGCACCTCTGCTTCCCTTCTCTTGCTGCTTTTGTACAGTGGGGTTTCCCTCTGTCTCTTTAAAACGGGTTTTTCAGTGTGTCACATTGAAGTGCATGCTTTATTTGTAATTTATGACTGGGTGTCTGTGTTCAGAATGATTTCTATTCGATAGTTGTTATGACTGTAAATTTGTTTGCTCGCTTGTCATGGTCCATGTTGGACCTAGTGCTAGACTTTGTGGAGTACATGAATTTGTATACAGTGAAATGTTCACCTTTTTAATAAATGTCATGTTTCATGTCTGGTGATGACCTCCTCATTTCTCATTATGGTGAAACTGAACAAGACATAGAAAAAAACATGTTTGCACAATGGCATAACGGCCTAGCTTCAGCTAAAACATTATTTCAGTTTGTGAGTGCTCACATTTTGCTCTCTCGTTCACTCAAATCATAGATCTCTGGTCTCATCAATAACCAAAGGTCAAATGTGGCGCTAGTAGAATTGCCAGCTCAAGTCTTGCTGGAGAGACTCTCACAGAAATCATCATTCACCAGTCGTTCCCTCTGCTGGCAGGGGGCTCTAAAAGAAGCAGACTTAAGATGTGATTTTTACTTTTGAACGTCAAGACTTATTTTATAGTATTTTGTACCTTTCATTCATCACAAGTTCTCTTTGGATTTGTAGTAGGTTTGTTTTTGTATCTTTACAGCGCACAGGACATTAAGATTTTACCTCAGTGAATTGTTTCCTGAGACCCGTACAGTCAAGGGGAGCTTGTCTTCTGTTTGGACCTGGTTTTTGTCTGTTCTTTTTTTTAAGAATGAGAAGAAAAAAAGTATCCTTAAGTTTAGGACTGTTTTGTTATTTTAAGTTCAAGTTCACTGTGTTCTTCTTTTGACCTGAAAACAAGGGTGTAAAAGTTTGTCTGTTCTTACACAAGGAATGGACAGTTGACCAGTATCTCTTGAGCATGCAGCCTCTGTTTATATGACTATAACATCATATAGATTAGCATTTTTCAGCACTCTCATAACACTAACAAAGCAAGCTTTGTAAATACATTATAGTATGTGTGGCATTTGCTAAATATAGGGGCAGAGGGAGTTGTGGCATGAAACATCGTGCAGAGAATGTTCCAGTGAATCTCTTTTTGGACTTTGAAGAGGTTTTTTTTACAGCAAAGTGAGTTACCTCTGAAAGTAGAAAAGATTCTGTTTCAATGAAGTAGATCTACCTTCAGAATCAAATAGATTTATTTGTGAATCTGTGAAAAATGTTAACCATAAATTTTGTCTCTCTTGTGCTTTTATGCATAATATTCACCCCCAGCACCCTTATTTTGGGGAGAGTAGGGGGGAATACTAGCTTGCTTGCTGAAAAAAGTTGAAGCTCGTAAATTTTTTCACAAAGAAGTAACAGTTGCTTTTCCTATCAGATATTTATAAACTACACTGTGAACTTTGATTTTTTAAGTCATCGTTTAGAAATAGGTATGCCTTTTTTTCACGTCTACTTTTTGTAGCAGATATCTGTTTTCATTTAACAAAGTGTTCAACTTGATCAGCTGATTTAGCTCATTCAAAGACAGCGAAGTTGTTGAGCTTATCGCCTACGAGAAGCAATACTGTCCTATGTACAAAATAAGTGTCTTTCAGGAGAACGGAAAATTATGTACAGACAACTTCCTCTTGAATTTTCTAACACTTGTATGAAATTCAAAATTACAGTTCTTCATACTATGATACTATGCTCCTCATTCTGCTTAGGTTACCAATATACCTGAAAGCACAGAATTTTGACTTACGACAGTATCGTTTTTTATGGCAATATTTCTCATCTATACAATGAAGTAGGATGTTTAATTTGTTGGGTTTTTTTTTTTATTAATCTCCTGTAAGGCCATTACAAATTCTTAAGGGCTTGACATGTTGGATTTTTTACAAGCCTGTAGTGAAATACTTCTCCATATGGCACTGATGCATGCAAATTCTTTTTTGGTTTCAGTCAGTAGAATAAAAAAAAACCTGTAAAAACTTTATCATTTTATTTTATCAGGGATCTCAATTGCACAGATTTAAGTCAAGGTTTGGACTTGGGTTGCTTACACATACTCATGCATGCACATATATGTGCACATGTACATGTGTATGCTTGTTTTCACCCAGCTCAAATTGTTCCAAAAATGTTGTTGGCTGGGTTGGAAGAACTTTCCAAAACTCCGACACTTGTCAAAATTTCCAAATGCTAGAAAATTGTGTTTGATATTAAGCTCTAATAATTCTCAGATTTTAGATGTATATACAATGTATTATGAAAGTGTAGAGTTGACATATAGGAATTGGAAGACATAATGTCTTGCATTCCATAGGCATAATAAAAGTATAATAGATTTTCAATGATTAGTCGATGTAAGTGTGCTTGCATCTTTGAGTTATT
Organism: Aplysia californica; assembly: GCF_000002075.1. NCBI lineage: Eukaryota > Metazoa > Mollusca > Gastropoda > Aplysiida > Aplysiidae > Aplysia > Aplysia californica. The sequence goes on along the minus strand of NW_004797721.1, from coordinate 292,716 downwards.
TATCGTTAGTTCTGGAGGACTGAGCAAAGAAAAGAATTGTTCTCTGAGCTGTCACCATCTCAGTATCAGATGATTCGATTTACAACTGTTATTCAGTATGATTGAACCCTTTTAGTTTTCTCTGTGACTGTGAGTCAGTGTGAAGGAGCAGCCTGCGAGTTATGTGTTTTGATTTTTGCACTGGGTCGAGAAGCTCTCATTTATGGTCATGTCTTACTGGAGCAGTTGTACAAATATCTGTTTTACTCCTTCATTTACGCCCCTCCCCTTTCCTGATTGTAATTGTTGGCACTAAGAAAATACGCCTGAACAAATGGCAAGAGCTTGTCATGAAATTATCTGTGCTATGATGCTGAGAATGAGAAAGATGACCTTGTCTTTGTGGGTTTTGTTAGTTGCTGGGGTCTCGGGCAGGTGTTTTTTCTCCTTTGTCTTTTATTTTTCCACAATATATCTTAGGAATGGAACAAGTAAATTCACAGGGAGGGGAATGTGTCCAGAATGTGAGGCCTGATGGGTGTTCTTGGCAGTCTGTTGTGAAAGTACTGAATCTGTCCATCAACTGTTGTGTACTCCTATACATTATTATTGTCTCAATGGTTTAGGGGAAATCCCAAACTTATTTTCTTTCTCAATAGTGCTTCCAGGTTTTTCAGAAAAATTTTCTTTTGTTTTTATTCTTCTGTTTTACCACTCACCTTCAGATATGGATTGTAACTCTGATTTGCAAAGCATTGAATGAAGTATGTGTGTTGTTTTGACAGACATGTGGTTTATGAAGTGCAACACTTTCAGCTGAAACCATTGTACTTGGAGCTTCAGGTATAAGCTGAACCATCCATGTTGGACTCACTTTTATTGCAATGAAATGTTTTGCTTTTAATTAAAATGTACAACAGAAGTAAAATACCTTGCCCTTGTTTTCTTAAATAGTAGTGTTGAGTAGTGTGAAAATGAGATGAACAACAAACTTTATATTGTTCTAATTAATTGACTGTCAACTGTAATACAATATCAGCAGCGAGTCCAAAGGTGGTCTTTTACCAGGCTGGATAGGGCACCTCTCTGTCACGTTCAGACCATTCCCCTTTAAATAACACTCTCACTCTCCTCTCTTTGTTCTGTTGTTTCTTTCTGTCTCTAACTCTGTATTTGATGCCAGTAGGAGGAAACAACAGTCTAATTAATTCTGCGACTAATGTGTTTCTTTAATTTTAGACCAGATTTTCCCATGGAATGCCTCCTTAAAAGTACAGGTTTCTGTCCATAGAATAACTGTGTGGGATGCCTTTTTAATGGCATGTACCATTATCTCAGTTAAAGTCCTGTTTGAATCTGGTTCAAATTAGCAGTAGGGCTTTATTCAACTTGTTTTCTGTGGGTAGTTTTAATAGCCTGACTCAGCCCTGTCGGAGATGGATGCAAAATAAGATATAGCCCTAGGCAAATAGGTTTAACGTTATGCAATGGTATTATTTTCAGTTACCTGTCAGTCTGTAAAATAATTCTTAGATTCTTAAATTCTTGAAGCTGAGAAATTCTTTATAATTTTTTTATACTGCAGTGTGTGAAATGATTAGAGGAAATACCAGTGTTGAGACAAAAGATCTTCTGTGAGATGACTAGGCAGCCAATGCAAGAATTCTCAGTAATATCCAGTTTGGTTGGAAGCTATTCTTTCAAATGCTCAAGGTATCTGGAACGTTGGATTTCACATTATTTTCTATTACGTCAAAATATTTCACTGTAAAATGTACGTGTTAGCAGCCTTAGTTTCTTATTCTTATTGACGGTATTGCTCCTCCCTGGAGTCGTTTTGATATCGTGACCTTTTACATTCAGCAATGTCCTTGTGACCCCTGACCCCAGCCCAGCCCAACAGACGAGGTCAGTGGTCTGTCCCTGTTGCTTCCCCCCAGTGCCGCTGTTGTTTGTAGTGAGTAGTGAGAGTTGTCTGCCCATCTCCCTAAGTAGAATGTTCTCATCCAGTGTCACTGCAAGAACAATATTATGTGTATCAGGAAGCCCAACTTGGAGAGAAATTGTTTTGTTCTTATGTGAATAAAATGTTAATTATGCTACTGAACCCCTGATGTTTCTTCTGATTTTTTCTTCTAATTCAGTGTGAATGTACAATTTGTTTGCTTTTTTAAATGACTCTTTCTCTCTCTGTCTCTCTCTCTCTGTCTCTGTCTCTCTCTGTCTCTCTCTCTCTCTCTCTCTCTCTCTCTCTCTCTCTCTCTCTCTCTCTCTCACATACACACGCACACACATGTGCGTGTACATACATTATAGACGCGAATGGTCCGCGAACAAACATACAAAAAGACATTGAACTTTAACATGTACTTGGAATTTGGCGTTTGTGCAATGCCATGAGTAAGAATTTACAATGTGTTTTTTTAAACAATTCATTATAATTTTGAGGTAATACTGACCTCAGGGTGCCAGTGACTCACAATAGGCCTAAAAACACATGGGCAGAGCAAAGAACAATATTTGATGAAATACAAGTCTACTTGAGCCCCAGCCACCCAGTTCTTTAAAAAAATAAGCATAAAGCATCTTTTGCGAATGACACCACACCAAAGATTCTCTTCTACCAGTGACCTGGATGTGTGAAGTAGGTCAGGTAAGTTCTGAATGGAGAGCTCAAGAAGCAGACCATCACCGATTAATGTATTTCAAATCACCTTGAGAGACATTGTAAACGGGGGGAACCCTTGAGAAAAGCAAAGCTACAAAATATATCAACAAACTCAGCACACCATATTATTTTTGGTTAGAAACTACGTATAGATCTAGACGGGACACCACAGTTTCTGGCATCTGTGGAAAAATGGAGTCTTTGAAATCACTTTCCTCACATAATAAATCTTGCTCTTGTCCCGCAAGGCCGTCAATGTCGTCTGCAAAACGTAAGTTATTAATCGGTCTGCCCCACAATACTGATTGTTCCTTCGTGATCTTCAAGTGCATCTGTCTTGATCCTCTCCCAGAAAATGTTGAAAAGAGTGAGTGATGATAGCAGACAATCCTGGCGTACTCCCACTGTTGTTCGGAACTATTCCCCAGTGTTTTTCTTGAAAAAGACTGCGCTCGTAGCTTTGCAGTATTGCTTTTCTTTGACTTTGATCAAATTGGCGTTGATGTTTTACAAGTTCATGGTTGCCCACAAAGCTTCCTGCCATACTCTGTCAACAATCTACTACAATGGTATGGACACATCACCCGTTCATCCGGCCTAGCCAAGATGATCCTGTAAGGCACCGTCCAGGGAAAAAGGGACAGAGGCAGACCGAAGAAGAGTTGGGAGGACAACATCAAGGATTGGACAGGCCTGGAACTCAAAGACACGCTCAGGAAAGCTGAAAGACGGAAGGAGTAGAGGAAGCTGGTGGTAAAATCTTCAATAGCGCCCCGACAGACATCCAGTCTACGGGATAGGTGAAAGGTGACATATATTATATGATATAATCTCTTCTGAATCGTACTCTGATTTAGAAAAGAACACTCTAGCTGCTGCTCCGGCAGGTGTTTCGCTGGTGCTTTGGTGTGGTTTGTTTCTTTTTTCCTATTCAACCACTGTCGTCCTTATGATCTCTCCTCTTTTTCTTTTTTTCTTTTCTTTTTTTTTAGGTTTTCTTTTTGTTGTTGTTGTTGTTGTTGTTACTCTTTTGTAACATCTTTAATCTTTGGCACTTATATGACCCTATTGTGTTGTAAGTGCCTTAAAACACTTACTAAAATAAAAACAAACTCTACTGCTTATTTTAAAAAACGTGGAGAAAGCATTAGAAAAAAAAGCAAATCGGTAGTTGTTAGTATTAAAGTGTCCTTTTTAATAACATTATCGCTCACTCTGTCTTTCCTCGACCCCCCCCTTTCCCTCTAAAAGAATACTGATCAAATGA
>NW_004797721.1:283905-288702 GCF_000002075.1 Aplysia californica | reverse complement strand
CCCCTCCCTCCCCTTTCCCTCTAAAAGAATATTGATCAAATGAAACGTTATTATCTCTTTATTTTTCTTTCGTTCATTTACAGCACATTTTTAAGTTAATGTTTCCCACAATCGAGCAGTTTGTGTGGTAGGCCTATTGTGTAGGCTTGTTCGTTACATAATTAGACGACAACAGCAAAATGAAAACCTTTTCTTTTAAATCAACAAATTAAATTGTTGGAAAATCAACACTGTACTTCTCCAAAGAGACCTATAAGCTATCTATGCGTTGCGTGGGACGTGCGGTGTGAAGGGCTGATTCTTGCCCTCTCCAACATGGACGCCCGGCGTCCCAGTGTGGGCACACGGCACACAGAGTGGGCACACGGCACACAGAGTGGACACACGGCACACAGAGTGGGCACACAGAGCCCCCGGTGGTTTATGCGGGTGACGTCCCTGCAGCTGACTGTAGTGTGGTAGTATCAAAGATTCTTTGGTAGTATTATAAACCCTTTTGCTCAGACCCCATCATGTAAACACGACTTGAAGGGGCAATAGTAAATGAACGTCCCCCCACTTGACCCAAATATCCGTTTCAACACCACTCTGTGTACGCGACATTTTGGGTCGCTGTTATAAACCCCTCCCTCATTAGTTACCAAAAGTAAGCTCTCGCGACACTGGGTAAATTGGTTTTTATTCGAACTACGCCAAGCCTAATCGTGCTGTAATTTTCCACGCTCTAGACCAATTCGGGGGGGGGGGGGGGGGGGGGTGGTGCCCACTGAGGTTCAGAGATTTTTTTTAACAGTAGGGTGGGGGGGGGGGGAATATTATGGCCTACTGTTTTCCCCATAAGATGATGTTTAGCAAGTGGGTTTGAAATTTTCTCTAAAATAATTTATTTGCTACAGTTAAAGTGGCCATTGTGTGATCTGCAGTTTAAAAAAATGCAGCCGTTTGACGCCCAAGAGCAGTACATCTGTGCGCAGGAGTTAGGCTAGTAGTACCGCACCACGACAGTTTGTCCTGGGACAGACCCGTCTGGATTTTGAAACCTTTGAATTAGAGTGTAATGTACCGCACCTATTAGGACAGGACATTCTTGTCGATTTGAGTCCCGAACAGTTGTGAATTGCTACAAAATCGGTGGGACAGGACTATCCCAATCTCGGGGTAATATCGTCTGTGATTATAGAGAAATATAGCCGCCTATCGCATTAGGACAAAATTGTCCCAGACTTGGTGGCCGCCTGATGTCTAGATCGTGGGGCTTGCACGTTGTGACGTATAATCACTTCAAAATTTGCCGCCGCGCAGGATTAAACTTAGGGCAAAATATTTTTAAAATAATTATCATATATCTCAAAACCGATTTCATATTCGGAATCAGCGTCTCAAAATAAGCAAAATGGCTCGCGGAGAACCTGATTTGATGCGATACTATGTAAATGTTAGCAAAATATTTTATTTTTAAATTTTTATCGTCAATATTGAAATTGTGTATCAATGTCACCCGGTGAAACATACACAAACAAACACACACACACACACACACACACACACACACACACACACACACACACATACACACACACATACACACGTACACACACAACACACACACACACACACACACACACACACACACACACACACACATACATACATACAAATATATATTTAACTTCGTAATTGGGAATTAAATTGCGTTCCCCACGTGATTTTTGCTAATTTTGAGTTGCTGATCACGAAAATCTTTTTTTTTTTAATTTCGACAATATTTAGGACATTTTTGGAATGCATTTTTAACCCCCCCCTCCGCGGGCAACAACAAAAAGCCGCCTTATGGGCCGGATCAGTCCTGTCCTAGTGCGGTACCTGTTTTGACATCATAGAGTTACCCCTTTTTAAACTATTGACAGGCAAATAATCGACGGTGGGACAGGACAGTCCTGTCCGAGGCAAGAATGTCGTAGTGCGGTACTAGCCTTAACGTCAAGATTCACCGGCTGCCCGTGTTCCTAGTTATTTGTACAGGGGAGGGACATAGGTCAAAGGAACAGCATGACTGTGCTAGGCGCACTCGACTTGTTTTTGTAGGACTCTCTTGACTTTTATCCTTGTTGACACAGTGACTGAAAGCAAAGATAGTACAAGACAAGATGGGCCACTTCTCTCTTTGAGCCAATTAAAAAAGTGTCCTCAAAATTTGGTGGCGCCCTCTTCACAAAAGCGCACTCTTTGCGAACAGAGTTACCCTACTTGAGTTTTTAAAAATCAAAGTGAAACTAGCAAGTTTTGGGATAAATTTCGGAAGAACGCTTTTTAAAAATGATTACGCTGACAAAAAACCTCTTCCGGAGGAAAAGGAGATGGTTTTCTTCGTTTAATTTGACTTTAGAATGAAGGGCGAGAGGTCATTAAAATTTTTAAAAACCCAAAACTCCGCACTGAACATACCCGAACTGCTGATGAACAGCAGTCGATCTGCGCACGCATCGAGGTGCTATTCCTATTCTTCTTCTGGAAAAACGAAAGAGAGCTTCAAAACAGACTGCAGCGCCATCTGAAGCACAGAATTCTACACTTAGTGTAGAATTCTGTGATCTGAAGCAAAGAGCATACTTCCTGCGGACACTTTTTAGGCTGAGTGGCCCATCTTGTCTTGTACTATCTTTGCTGAAAGACCCTGAAAAAATATCGTTTTTCTTGGATAATCGAATTGCGGTATGCCAAATTGGCATCATCGAGGCAACTTTAATAGCACAGGCCTACGTAAATAAATGTGATTTTTGAGAAAGGTTGATACCGGTATTATGAAGTGAGATAGGAGTGGGGGCGGAGCAAGGGCTTTATATGATACACAGCATTCTCACTGCGCAAACTATCCTTGGCTGTTTAGCCTAATGATCATAATACAAAAGACTCAGCGTGAGACTGCAGTATAATGGTAAGCTTACGTGTACGCTATCGACTGGCTCGCTCCCGCTAAGAGGTACAATTAACTGATGAATTTCATGTGAACGAGGCGCCATATCGTTATAATACATGTACTACATTGACTTTGTCCGGCCTGACTCCCTGTCCTTCTGCTTTTCTCTCGGAGCACCATGGCGCACCATGGAGTAGCTACCGTTACGAAAAATAAAACCCAACCCCAAACACCACGGAGTAGCTACTGTTACGTAATCCCCCCCCCCCCCCACCCCGACACGGAGTAGCTCCCGAAAGTTACCACCGCCACGGAGTAGCTAACGTCTGGAAGCAATGATATCAGTCGAACATGTGTAAGACGGAATCGCAAGGGAGCCAGAAAAAAAATTCCGTCTTAGACAGGGGAATTTAGGGGGAGATGGAGGTTGGGTTGGGGGGGGGGGGTTCAAAAGCCCAGCCGGTGGGATCAAGGATCGCTTGTCTGATCGGCAAGCAGTGATAAAAAATTCACACTTCTCAATTGCTATCCTGTCTGATAATGACAGACGTCAGTCTTACTTATCCAATTACCACCACCAGTGCTTGCCTTTCATAGGACCACTGCTTGACCTATTAAAAAGAGAATGTCTGAACATCTTTGCTTCCACCCTTAGCCCCACCCACCAATGCCACCCCTCACTGCCATCATTGTAACAACGATTCGAGGAACTCTTTTCTCGGCTGGCCGTACGATCAGGGCGGCTGACATTGGTCAATCTAAGTTTACACCTTTGGCTTATGGCTACCCAGGAAAGTTTCCGTAGTGGCTCGCTACTCAAGCACTCTCACGTGCAGTCGTGAGATTTCACACCGACACTACACTGACCATCTGCATCGCTCAGGGCTCACATGATGGGGTAACATCAAGGAGATTAAAAGTAAGTTCTAAGCTCCTTGGGTAACATCTACCCCCAAATAATTGCACCCCTACTCCACTTCCTCGCCCAGCGGCATGGCCATAGCGTTAAGTTTAGAGTTAGTAGAGCCAGGGGAACCAAACTTGCGAGTTTTGTTTCAAATAAGCGCTGAGCGGGCAAAACATTTTCCGTCTTAGACAGTTAAAACCCTCGGAAGGGAGCGGATTTGGCTTTCCGTTTCTGCGTTGGGCAGGTTTCCGTTTTGTACAGGTAATTAAAGAGGAATATATATCTCGGAGGGAGCGGGTTTCCGTTTTATACAGCTTTCCGTTAAGGCAGGTTCGACTATTCTTATTACAGATTCTGAGTACATTGTGGGTTTGAAAGCCTTCTTTTCCCCGTTTTTTTTTTCCTATATCTTGTGCAGCCACACACACACACACACACACACACACACACACACACACACACACACACACACACACACACACACACACACACACACACACATACATGCGCTCGTTCGCACACACAAAAAACAAACAAACAGACACACACACATATGCACACAAAACACATACTGAGGTATCATAATTTGTTCTCAAAACATTTTAATTTGATCAAACCAGATCTTGAACAACCATCTGTCTTGAAAACTTGATTGGTCCGAACATAGCACAAGGAAACATGAGAAAAAGTAATAAATACAGTGTCATTTAATAATATAGCTGTTTTGTTATGTAGCTACACCGGAGTAAAAATATATAGACAGTTTTAACCACATGGACGAGTGGGAAAATGATAGAGATAGACTGAATGCTTCGTTAGCACATGGTATCATGCTGGACTACAGAGCGGACTGCCTTTGTTCACATCCCAGCCTAGGTATTCTTGAACTTCGTTCGTTTTGTTGAGTTTTCAACGCCATCAACCCATTTAGTTCGGTTCTGTAAGGGACAGATGTTAATTCGGAGAGGAGGTT
>NW_004797721.1:271202-282670 GCF_000002075.1 Aplysia californica | reverse complement strand
TCTCTCTCTCTCTCTCTCTCTCTCTCTCTCTCTCTCTCTCTCTCTCTCTCTTACTTATTTATTCATTATTGTTATTTAATGTTAAAAGAGGTTTAACCGTTAATTGCAAGCTTCTGTCACAAAATCACAAGAAAAAAAAACTAGGAAACCTTTCGTTTCGCTTCAAATCGCATTCACATGGTTCAAAAGCCCGAATTCGGACTCGCATTTCACATTTCAATAGGGTCTAGATCTATACAATTTTCAAAGCCTGACAGTTTGTCACCTCATTTGGAGCACAATTATTGGAGACGTCCTTTATCAAAGTGTGTAAATAACAAACTAAGAGTCAATATGTAGGCTACCATTAGTCCTGTGAGAAACGTTGCATGGAACATTAGACTTGGAAAAAAAGTGCAGGCACAGATTTACTTCTATGGATATTTTAGGATGGGACTACCCCTTTCAAACATTCTGCTAAGAATGCTATAGAAGTTCCATTAAGATCTATTTGTACCATCGCTATACCTAACGATCTGTTTTGTACCAGCGTTATACCTAACGATCTGTTTTGTACCAGCGCTATACCTAATGATCTGTTTTGTACCTGCGCTATACGTAACGCTGCTGTGTGTTGGTTGTTTGTGACTTGATAATGGGAGTTTCTGTTACACTTGATAATATAGTAGGAACGTCTGTTGTTTACAGTCTTGTTTTTGATAACCCAGTAACGGAATCTATTGAGGGCTTCTCAAAATTAACTGCACTGTATAGAGGTCTTGGGAGGTCAAACTATATCAGTATCTAAACCAAGAGACTGTTCAGAATCAGCAGAAAAAAACTCAAGCCTACTCAAAGACCGAGTTTTACTTTCAAATATTGTGTACTTATCGGCAAAGCTTTCTGGCTTCTTTGCATAGCTTCGGGTAATTCATTTTGACACAGGATAAGCCATGGGGTGGGCTATATCCCTATTTGGATCAGAATGTGCCGTATCTTGGGGTACAATAGTTTGGTCCACCACCCCCAGTTTACATTATAATAATATAATCTCAAACACGGTGTGTGAAGAAGATCACAGAAAACGGAATGTCTGACTGCTAACGTTATTGTTAAAGACAGTGGAAATGAATAAGAAAGAAGACTACTGTCCCAGAGACAGTGGTACTGTATGGAGAAAGAAAAAGGAGGGAGAAGTGTCAGAAAAGGTTTACGAAGAAAAGCGCGAGCGCTATTTACTGTGTGCGTGGTATGTTTTGTTTTTCAGCATTAGTAGTCCGAGCGCTAGATGGAAAAGCTTGTTTTGTGTCATAACGTTGTTTTTTTTAATTTGGTGACTCTGAGTTTTCATTGCTGATTTCAAATCTAATGGGGGCCAAATGCTAAACTTTGGGCTTTTTTTTGGTCTAAAAGTGAGCGTCCAAGATGGTCGCCACAGAATTTCGGGTGAAAGATGTTGTGAGATGTTGATACCATGCATTTAAGGACATAAAAATGTACAAACTAAATTAAACTGCACACAGTGTAACAAAAGCTAACCACACTTGATGAAATACACATCAGATATTCGATAAAATGGCTTCAAAGAAAACAAAATGTCCGCCATCTAGTTTTCATTAAAGTGCTGATCCGCAATACACTTGAAACTATCGTACTAAAATCACTTAATCAAATTGTTTAACAGGGAGAAAACACTGGAACACTCGCCAGTGTCTGCTGCTAGTTCCCACATAGTGACTGAAGGGTGTCCGAAGACAGTTCATGTATCCTCACAGCCAAAGGGAGGGGCGGGGGGGGGGGGGGGGGGGCAATGACAGTCATTGGGTTATTGCAGGCAAATTTTTCCTCTGCATTTGCAAAATGTTGTACACGTGACAGATGTTTTGGTGTAGGTGCACCCTACTGTTCTGCATGAAATTTTACAACTGCAACTGACCAGACTGAGAACTTCATCAGGAGCTGGCAGTTGATGAGCATAAAGTCCAAGGGCTGGGCGGAGTGCTGACTGGTGTAACTGCCATCCATACTCAGCAGGATCCAGCTCAGGAGATGGCTCCCCTGCCGCTTGCCACAGCACCGCCTGAAAGTGTACTCGTTTGATGTTGGCCTGAAAACTTGCCATCGTCGGAGGAAGGCTAATCAGTTTCTGGGGAATGTGTCTCTTTCCAACAATCCTCTTCCCGAAAATGTTGGCTCGAACTGTGTTCAGATTGGCCCCTGACTCGTCTCCATGGAGCAGATTAGTGAACTGAAAGCATGACTCAGAGATTTCCGGGAAAGATAAAGACATCTTCACAAGCTTCAGTTCATTAGAGAATACTTCAAGTTTCTTGAGGACTGTCATCTTTCCAATTCCAGAAAAGGAAGAAACTGTGTCGCAACCTGTCAGGGCATGAGCTGCCAACAGATTATGCATTATGGTTGCATGCTGTCTGATAACGTCTTTAACACTTATGACATTATGTGTGGATGTGCATGACTCAATGGACGGAGTTATATTTAGGGACATTCCTTTGGTCTTCATGTAGAGATGATGGGCCATGATGACGAGAAAATCGGTGTCATCAGAAATAACCCTGATGTTCCTATGTCCTAATGACAATTCGTTGATGGCATGAAACACCATCAGCACATCAGCTTTTTCATGATACAGGGGGTCTTGCTGAAGTCCAGACCCCATGCGTATCTGGTGTGGATCTGGTCCAGTGATAGCAACGTTTGTTCCTGGCAGAGGCTGCTAAGGCGATGTACAATCATTTGTTTTAGTTGTTCCTTGTTAGTTGTGACTTTCAGCATGACGCTTTGCTATGCCAAAGGCGACTCTTCAGTCAGGTTGTACACACGACTTGTCCCCTTCTGACGAGCGTTTGTACAGCAATACTTTGTGCTCAGTCTGTAGTATCTGTCAAAGACCACACGTGCCACTACTGCTGACTGAACTCGTCGCAAAATGGTGGCAACTGCGGTTGTGATGAAAGCCGAAATTTGTCTTTCCATCCAAGTTCAATATAGCGTTCATGAACTTCCACACTATTCCACATGCGTGATTTGTTTGATCGAGTCTCACCAACCAGCATACTGAAGGCATTATCATGCGTTGTAGGTGAGCTAGCTGATTGTGTTGGAGTTGGATTGTTTGTGTAGAACCGGGAGTAGCAGTCTCTGTGATACCCAACGTCTGATGCATGCAAATTACTGACTACTGATGACACACGCAACGGAAGCTGACATCCGTTCCCCATTTGTCCTCACGTTCCTCAGCACGTTTTTGTATCACTTCTTTTGTGATCTTCCCCCCTTACTCCTCTCCAGTTCCCCATAAGTAGGTTTCCAACGATCTGGGTGTTTTAGGGGGTATCAGTGAGCATGCTTCTCCACAGAAAAAACAATATTCACGAAAATTAAACGTACTAGTACTGCCCCTAAGACGTTTGGGTTCTTCTTCAGAAAGCTCCTCAGTCTTTCTCTTTTGTAAAAGTCGTTGAATATGGTCTTTGGAGCAATGTGCTCTACAGTTCCTGTGACACAGTATAAACTCTGCATCTTCTGGAAGTCTCTGACTGAGTCTACCATCTCGTTGCCGGCTTGCTTCCTGAAAACTACTAATCCGTCTCGATTTGATCAGACGTGGGTTCTTTCTTTGACAGAAAAAACACTCCATGTCTAAGAAAGAGAGACAGACAGACAAACAGACAGAGAGAGAGAGACAGAGACACACACAGAGAGAGAGAGAGAGAGAGAGAGAGAGAGAGAGAGAGAGAGAGAGAGAGAGAGAGAGAGAGAGAGAGAGAGAGAGAAAGAGAGAGAGATGCAGTCAATACATGATACATTCTAACTTGCCACAGTATTTGCAAGTCCAGTAGCGCCCCGACCCAGCATACTTAGGGCACGTATCCTTAAAATGTACATTGTGTAATAGGAACTGACAGTCTATCGAAGTGATTGCAATGCCCCCCCCCCCCCGCCTCTCTCTCTCTCTCTCTCTCTCCTCTCTCTCTCTCTCTCTCTCTCTCTCTCTCTCTCTCTCTCTCTCTCTCTCTCTCTCTCTCTCTCTCTCTCTCTCTCCAAAATGAACTGGTGCTACTGTTGTACCAGACCTGAGAAGCTTTTAAATCTATCATTGGAACTATAAAAGGCCCCCAGTGTCCCCAATAAATAACTCCACCAATTCCTTTGTGACTGGTAAATGGTGCCCGTGTCCTTGCCATACCAACGTCATCCTACTACACATTTTACGGGGCTCTCGTGGATTCGAGGTTAAGGTGTTGGCCTCTCATTCAAAGGTCCCGGGTTCGAATCCGGGTAGCGACCGAAAAATTTTCTTCTCTAAAATTGTCTCCTTTCACCTCCTTTCCAGCTCTCTTGCAATGTTCTGTTGTCTGCTTTCATTTCCACTTTCTGCCCCCACCCCCTCACCTCCTTTGCCCCCTCCTGTGGGCTCCTGACTCTTTCTGCAGCCTTTCTACTGCTACTCCTTGGCTCCTCCTTACTGCTGTCTTTCTGCCACACCCCTGATCTTCTGGCAGGAAAGATCTACACCTAGCCTTCTCGGACAAGGGCGAAAAATCTCGGAGGGCCCGTGTGCAAGTTGCGCACGTTAAAGATTCCTTGGTGGTCTAAAATCGATAAGAGTAGGCTTCGGCCGCCACCCGGGCAAAATTCAAAATTTCCTACCAACTGAAAATATTAGGTGTGTCCCGCGCGTTCATATGACCTTATGCAGTTGCGAGCGCCGTAAAACACTTACCAAAAACCCCCCAAAAACCACATATTACCAAAGAGCTCCATCTGGCTTTGACAACAGAATTATCGATTCTAGAGCAATAGTCTTTGTGATTTGTGACCACTAGACCTGGTGGAAAGAAATAGCACCGCCCACCACAACCAGCAATATTTGGTATTAATAACAACAATGTGCCTGAGACATATAGGAAGTGGCCTGAGACTTGGGCGGTTGAGCGTCTGTAGCTGTGTGAAAAAGTCACGCCTTTTGCAATAAGCCTGAATCTTTCAACTTTGGCGGGAACAGGCGTTGCTCACTGAAATGCTGATTTATCCAACGTTATTTATGGCGCATTTTTAATTCTGGGAATATGAATATGTTGACTGTCGTTATCCTTTTTGCTCGTATTTATGATAGACTGCGTTTGGTTTTGTTTTGTCATCCTTTGACTTTGAACTCCATTTCGAAACGCGTTAGTTGGCTCTTTTTGCCTGCCAAGCACCATATAATATCGACTTGTTATCACTGAAAACGATGCGTTCTTTTCTGCAGCCAAAATTAATCGGTGCTCTTCGTTTAACATAATATCTCTGGCCACACCTCCCCGGGGACAGGTTTGCCGTGGTAATCTCTCAACTAACGAGATATTTAAGTGGTTTGTTCGAGATTGGCTCCAGATTCGCGCAGAGGTATGGGGCACGTGGCCGCCTATCATTGTATTATTTTGTGTCGACTGAGATATGTTATCAGTTCTTGTTGGCAGTGTATACAGTTTGAAAGTTTTGTTTTTAGACAAACAACATATCTCGAGGATAAATAAGTGGCAAAGCAGGGTAGCGCGATTTGCACGTTTGCATCGGGGCTATTGTTTTTTGTTAAATTAATATTATATTGGCGAAGATTCTCGCTGTAAAAAGCCTGTTTTAGCCGCACAATACGATGCACAGAGAGTAATTGGGAAATCCTGGCATCCCAGAGCTTATTCAAGAAATATAGAAGTATGATTATATATCAAAAATGGAAAATATGAGATTCGTGCAGTTTTTTGCCTTCTCGTCTTTCCTGGAATACAATTATATAATTCCTATCTGGCTTGATGAATGAGTGCCCTGACTTCGAAATGATCTATCATATAACCAGTTAGGCGTTACACGACAGCAACACCAGAGTGCTTGTTTTTAAAGTGAAGTGTTGGAATAAGAAACATCAGATTAGACTAATTGACAAAAAATATTATATCATTGATTCTTGTTGGAAAACATTGAGCCATTCTTGACACCAAAAATAATTTCTGCTTTGATTCTCCGCACCATACGCTCAGTGGTTTTGGTTTTGTTTGAGGTTGTTGGATTCTTTAAAATTCTATTTTTTAGGGAGAGTGGGGGCATTATCGTGGAAGAAAGTGTACGCAAAAAGTCACTTATTTGAAAAAATTGCAAAAGATTTTACAAAAAACGCCCTTTAGAGTATTATTATTGTTTTGTTTATTCATTTATGTTAATTTTTTTAAGATAACCTTTTTTCAAAGTTTTCTTGCTTACTAATCAGCAAACCTATCCATTATGGCTACGGTATTTTTATTATTATTTTTTTGTTTTGCTGTACAGGATTTTCAAATCTTAACTTCTTCGAATGGCGTATACAGTTGTTTGAGCACGCCAGTTTGATTTCATTTCCAGGTCTAGGGTTATTTGTGAAACAGTTTAATCTGTGTATCGTTTGACTATTATCCGAGGGCGCAAAGAAAGCTTTCATCTCTAGCTGTCAGAGAAAAGAAAGCTTTCATCTCTAGCTGTCAGAGAAAAGAAAGCTTTCATCTCTAGCTGTCAGAGAAAAGAAAGCTTTCATCTCTAGCTGTCAGAGAAAAGAAAGCTTTCATCTCTAGCTGTCAGAGAAAAGAAAGCTTTCATCTCTAGCTGTCAGAGAAAAGAAAGCTTTCATCTCTAGCTGTCAGAGAAAAGAAAGCTTTCATCTCTAGCTGTCAGAGAAAAGAAAGCTTTCATCTCTAGCTGTCAGAGAAAAGAAAGCTTTCATCTCTAGCTGTCAGAGAAAAGAAAGTTTTCCAAACGGCGTAATTTGGGGTCAACGAGTGACTGTACATGTCACGTTTTTCTGTGATAATTGTATGTTGACAATGATGATAATCCAGGACGTTATTCCGATGGTGTTGATGAGGAGAAATGATTCCTGTCTATCCTCAGTTTTACTCCAAATCTCAGATGCCAAAGTCTAATGATGTGTGTGTTCGGAGTAGATCGTTAATCTCCAGCAGAGAAAGAAGGACATACATGTACATCTGTACTAGCTGGACATTTTGCAACGTATCATCAGTTCGTGTATCCTGCATGGGCAACGTGCTGTGAGAGATACTTCCTGTGCCATGCATGGATATACCCAAGCCATTCTTTCTCCTCACTTGGGCATGCGCTGAAAAATCTCGTCGCAAAAAAGATATATTATTATTATTATTATTATTATTATTATTATTATTATTATTATTATTATTATTATTATTATTATTATTATTATTATTATTATTATTAAGAGCTGTGATTTTGCAGTGTCCTTCCCTCGGCCTGAACAGGGTGGCCTGGTCCTGGCAGTCAAGGACAAGGGTGTATAAGTCCAAACATGAATTTCTTCACATTTTTTGCCTTTGCGCCAATACTCGTCTCTCGCCTGGTTCTTGGGTCGTCTTCGAACTCAACCAGGAACGCTTACGTGGCCCTCAGAGAGTACATCCTGGAGCATCCGTACGCCAAGAACAGAGTGCCCCCAACTGTCGGGAGAAATGAGACCCTTCCAGTGAATGTTTCCTTCACCCCTCAGCAGGTAAACCGACATAGATGGCTGGTACTGGTATACATGTATTTTATTTACCCAGTTCAGAGAGATTTAAGACAAAATGATCTAAAGGTAGCCTGTAACGTGTATTGTGTCTTTTTTTGTTCAGAGACAATTACTAACGTAATAATTGTTAATGTCTCCTGGTTTAGTACGAGGAGGGGGGGGGGGGGGAAGGGGGCTATGAAATAAACTATATTATTTAAAGATCAAGTCTCTGGTGGATTCGTTGTCAAAATTACCAGGTCTTATAGAAAGAACATGCGGGAACTACTAGTTAGTTAGTTAGTTAGTTAGTTAGTTAGTTGGTTGGTTGGTTGGTTGGTTGGTTGGTTGGTTGGTTGGTTGGTTGGTTGGTTGGTTGGTTTGTTGGTTGGTTGGTTGGTTGGTTAGTTGGTTCGTTCGTTCGTTCGTTCGTTCATTCGTAAGTTAGTTACATGTAGTTAGTTAGTTGTTAAGCTCAGGGGCGAAGCGTCTATATAATCAAATAATCACTGCTTCCCTTTCTAATTTTGAAACATTGTCGCTGTCAAATTCATCCTTAAACGTAAACCTCATAAATTAAATGTCAAAAGACGTTCGTAATCAACAAATAAAGTGAGGCTGGAATAGAGTTGAAGGGAACATGTGCATGGCAGTCAAAGCTGTTTCATTGCCACATATACCCTGTTCACCCCTTTGGGGCCCAGTTAAAATCAATCACCAGCCCTGATTAAGTAAGCTAACTAACACTGGTCGAGTCTACCTCACAAATGTGAGGAGAACTAACTCTTAATAATCTCTTGACTGCTGCTTGTGCTTGTTTTTTTTCCTCGACTTTTTACCGTCCTATAATCAGATCGTGACCTCGATTATGACACCAGCTCCTGGCCGCGAAAGGCTAACAAAAACAGCCAAATGTGAAATTTAAAAAATAATAATTGTCATGTTCTACCAAAGAGTTAGACTCACTGGTAGATCTATAACATAATATAGATCTAGTACTGACATCTCTGCTTCTTTGCTTTATGTTTATGTATTCACATCTAAAGTTAAGTTTAATTTTAGTGGGAACTGATATTTAATAAGATACTTTCCCGATTATTTTGGCGGTTGAACATACAATATGAATTCCGGATTTGTTTTCATTCACAACTCAGAGTCGCCGCCTTGAGTAAGATTCTTGTGTGATATCTACAGGCCCTATCTGGTCCCATTTCACTTTGATTACCCTGTCAAACAAGTCAGCCTTCGCCCCTGGTTAAGCTGTTTAGTTATTTATTTAGTTATTTATTTGGTTATTTATTTTAAATTTATTTATTTATTTTGATGTTATAATGATGCGCTAAGCAAATAGTCGGCGTCGTGATCGCGTTCTCTTTGGATAGGTGGGCACCGTGCCAAGAACTACTGTCTGTGATTCTAGAAACGTAGTGATTTTTTTTATATAACGTTGCCAGCTTTTAAACGCTGGCGTGATCATGCAATGATTTGCCTGTATCAGGTGGACCTGGTTTGGTGGGGGGGGGGGGGGGGGGGGGGCTCCAATAAAACAAAAGGGTCTACGATGAAACGTTTCGGGCCTTCACCGTCGCACGCAGAAGACCGAGTTCGATATCCCTGTTGGGAGAATTTTCATCGAGTATCTTGGTCTTCCTGTCGAGACGTTGTATCCCTCCCAACACCAGCTGGCCCTGACAGGGCAGGGTCGAAGCCCGCCTCCTAAATGATCTATATTGTGTTGATGGAGCCGCAAAACGTCTATTGAAATAACAATAATAATAATGATAATCATAATAATAATAATAATAATAATAGTAGTAGTAATTATAATAGTAACAATCAATAAATTTATAAATAAATAAATAATAATAATAACAATAATAATAATCATCATAATTAAAATCAAAATATAATAAGAATAAGAATAAGAATAAGTATAATAACAATAATAATAATAATAATAATAATGCAGTCAAACCTGCCCTGACGGCCACCTCTATAAGACGGTCACCTGTACAAACGGACAGTTTCCATTTCCCCCCTTGCGTTTTTTCTATATAATTTAACTGTGTAAAACGGGCACCTGTCCAACGCGGCCGCGGCCGCGGCCACCATATTTCAACACACAACCCCTATCACACAAAGCAATAACACCTGTCTTAGACGGCCACCTAAGTGACTCCATTACGCTTTGT
The DNA here is from genome assembly GCF_000002075.1 of Aplysia californica. NCBI lineage: Eukaryota > Metazoa > Mollusca > Gastropoda > Aplysiida > Aplysiidae > Aplysia > Aplysia californica. The sequence continues at coordinate 272,947 of NW_004797721.1, read as the reverse complement.
CATAAATCAAGCATTGGCCCCTGGCGTTGTGGGCGAGCCGTCATAATCTAAAAACCTGTCGTTGTTAAGTAGTCCCTCCAACTGATCATGTTGCGTAGGCCCCTCCCACTGTTGACCAATAGGTAACAAAATTAATTTTCAGCTGCTGAGGAGGGAAGCGTGTGATCCCTCATAACCCATAAGCCCCGCCCAGAACCCATACACAAATCGTAGTGAGATGAGTGGTCACTGTTTACCCAGTCTGTAACAAAGTAACAATGGACGTCAGCATGAACTTGTGACAGAAGCGTCGCTTGTTCTCCGAGTGGTAGCGACACGTGTGTTTGTTTTACCATAGCACTTGATCCTCCTTGTCTGACACATTTCGTTTTATTGTCACCCGTGCACAAAAGCAGCAACAAAAGAAAAAAAAACCCCAGCGAAAACAACAACACAAATAAATAACAACAACAACAATGCAGCTAGATCTACCTTCGGTTGGGACCTCAGAAAGGAAGGGTTTGTTTTCTCAGATAGAAATGGTTTGTTTTCTTCATCTTGATCAGTCCTGCCTAAGACGGCCACCTGTCTTATACGGCCACTTTTCTCCTTGACAATGGGTGGCCGTCTTACACAGGTTCGACTGTAATAATAATAATAATAATAATAATAATAATAATAATAATAATAATAATAATAATAATAATAATAATAGGAACCTGCAACATTGAAATGATTGTTCTAGAGATACATAATATATGAAAACGTGTTGTTTTTTGTTTTGTTTTACCATGCCAGGTTTTGTTCGTAGACGAAGCCATGATGGCCCTTGCTGTGTCAGGCTACTTCTTTCTGACGTGGAGAGAGCCAGCATTTGCTTGGAACCCACGTGATTATGAAGACATTGACCAAGTCTTCGTACCGCCTTTGATGTGGACCCCGAAACTGCTCAATGCGAAGGTATTGTTGAAGTTCATAACTAAAAGTGTATGGGCGCCCAAAGGAAGGTCAAAACGCCAAGCTCGTGATAGTCGAGGGCGCGTGCAACGTGAAATGGTGCGCTCTATGGTGAACCGGAACAACACTCGTCCTAGCTGGCGCTGTCAAGAATTAGTGCTTTTAGTAAGGTTTTACCAAAGATCGTGTAGAAGAGAATCTGGTTTTACGGCTCTGGCAACTGCATAAAAGCTTAGAAACCCAGGGACACACACAGCGTTGTAGAGTTCTAGACCGTTGTTCTCATACCACTATTGCCAAGGGGTGGATGTCAACAGAGAAGTCCAAACGGGGAATCAGGTTTACTCTGCTCACCTCTCTAGCCTCAACAGCACAAAGTCTCCTTCGACTATCAAGGCATCCCGGCCGGAAATAACAGTTCACAAGAGAGTGACAAACATACAAAAGAAGTTGAGGGAAAATGGGGATAGTAAGGGTGAGGAAAGAAAAAGCAGCAGTTCTCCCTATGTTGTTCCGGCACAGCATGAGCATGACATTATTAATTCTACTGTGCATAAGAAAATGTTAATATCCCCCCTTTGGGAATGGCCGGAGACAACTTCAGTCCGTAGCACTAGTAGCACTACCCTGGTGGGGAAAGCAGTCAAGAATAGTATACGTGTAGTACAGTACTGAGAATTAGTTGCTCCCTCTGTCTGTCTGTCTGTCTGTCTGTCTGTCTGTCTGTCTCTCTGTCTGTCTGCCCCCCTCTCTCTTTCTCTCTCTCTCTCTCTCTCTCTCTCTCATTTCACACACACACAAATACACAC